>NC_135821.1:3409475-3709475 GCF_964213995.1 Mustelus asterias | reverse complement strand
TTGGATTGCTTTCTGAAAAGAAAGAATGTGCAATGTTACAGGCATTAGGCAGGGGAGGGGGACTAGGTAGAATGCTCTCCCAGGGAGTGAGTGCTGATTCGATGGGCCAGATAGTCTCCTTCTGCACTGTAAACATTCTGTGATTTGGTTTTTTGCCAGTCCCAGGTTGTCACTTTCCCAAAAGGTTCTGGAGGTCGGACATATTGGGTTGTCCCTTTCCAAATGAAAATTGCTAACAACATGCATCTAATCCATGTGTCCATTGTGATCAGTTTGCAGTCAATGAGTTCTGATGAAGAGTACAGTCCTAAAGTATTGTTTCCTCCCTTTTCTCTTTACACTGAAATTCTGTAACAGTTCTAAAAACTTGCTGCTTTTATCATTTTCCATTATTTTTCCAATCTCACTGTTCTGATTGTTTCCTCCCCCTCATCAACTTGATGGTGTACTCAGGATTAAAGACTCAACGCTAAGGAACTGTGACAGCCTCAAAGTGGGATTCTAAATGCTCCATATTCAATACACTGCCACTTTAGTTTCAACAGATGTTTATGAAGCTGGGTTGACTCCTTTGTAAGTCCAAACTGCAGCGGTTCAAGAAGGCCACCACTTCCTCAAGGGCAATTAGGCATGGGCATGCTAGCCTACCCAGTGATGCGCACGTCCCACAAATAAATTTTAAAAAGAACCCTGACTGAGATCTCGTGGTAATGCATTCATTCTGGGGCTGGGCCAAATGGGTATTTCAATGCTAGCATCCATCCGTACCAAATTAGTACATTGGAAGTTAAGAGGAATATGTTATTCAGAAATACAAGTCTTGCAGGAGTTAAAATGAAATGCCTGAGATGTTCCGAAACAGACCCTGCATACTCCATAAATTGAATAGGCTGGCTGGATTTGTTACTCATTTCCTCTCTGAGGCTAAGATAACTGTCTCAGTTGTCACTGCGGGCGTGGAAGTCTTGTGAAAATATAGACCCTGAAGTTGCATCCACTGACTGGAATATCATCTAAATATAAAGAGACTCCCGAATTGTCCCCGTGTATCTGAAGGATGTCGGATGTTCAGATTTGTAATGTGTATCAGTTTCCTGATCCCAAGAATATCTCTTTGATGGACCCAATGGTCATCGCTTTATTCAATGGTCCATTTTACATCCAGAGACCAGCAGTCACACAAATAGAAAACAGATTTCAGTGAAACTGGGGAGAAATTTTTCAGTGCAAATGTGTTCAAACTAATAAATTTGATTTGATTTGATTTATTATTGTCACATGTATTAGCATACAGTGAAAAGTATTGTTTCTTGCACGCTATACAAAGCATACCGTTCATAGACAAGGTAACAAGAGAGTGCAGAATGTAGTGTTACAGTCATAGCTAGGGAGTCGAGAAAGATCAAATTAATGCGAGGTAGGTCCATTCAAAAGTCTGACAGCAGCAGGGAAGAAGCTGTTCTTGAGTCGGTTGGTACATGACCTCAGACTTTTGTATCTTTTTCCTGACGGAAGAAGGTGGAAGAGAGAATGTCTGGGGTGCGTGGGGTCATTAATTATGCTGGCTACTTTGTCGAGGCAGCAGAAAATGTAGACAGAGCCAATGGATGGGAGGCATCTTGAAGCAGATAGGGACCTCAGATTGTTGTAAAGAGAGGTTGAAGATGTCTGAGAATATCCCCGCCAACTGACCCGCGCAGGATCTGAGTGCTTGTCCGGGTTTGCATGATGGATTGGGCTACATTCACGACCTTTTGTAATTTCTTGTGGTCTTGGGCAGAGCAGGAGCCATACCAAGATGTGATACAACCAGAAAGAATGCTTTCTATGGTGCATCTGTAAAAGTTGGTGAGAGTCATAGCTGACATGCAAAATTTCCTTAGTCTCCTGAGAAAGTAGAGGCATTGGTGGGCTTTCTTAACTATAGTGTTGACATGGGGGGACTAGGACAGGTTGTTGGTGATCTGGACACCTAAAAGCTTGAAGCTCTCGACCCTTTGAACTTTGTCCCCGTTGATGTAGACAGGGGCATGTTCTCCTTTATACTTCCTGAAGTCGATGACAATCTCCTTCATTTTGTTGACATTGAGGGAGAGATTATTGTTGCCACACCAGTTCATCAGATTCTCTATCTCATTCCTGTACTCTGTCTCGTCATTGTTTGAGATCCAACCCACTAAGGTGGTGTCGTCAGCAAACTTGAAAATCAAATTGGAGAGGAATTTGACCACACAGTCATGGGTGTATAAGGAGTATAGTAGGGTGCTGAGAACACAGCCTTGTGGGGCACCGGTGTTGAGGATGATCGTGGAGGAGGTGTTGTTGCCTATCCTTACTGATTGTTGTCTGTGAGTTAGGAAGTTCAGGATCCAGTCGCAGAGGGTGGTGCCGAGGCCCAGGCCACGGAGTTTGGAGATGAGGTTCGTGGGAATAATAGTGTTGAAGGCTGAGCTGTAGTCAATAAATAGGCGTCTGACATAGGTGTCCTTGTTATCTAGGTATTCCAGGGTTGAGTGCAGGGCCAGGAAGATGGTGTCTGCTGTGGACCTGTTGCGGTGGTAGACAAACTGTAGTGGATCCAGGTAGTCCAGGAGGCTGGAATTGATTCGTGCCATGACTAGCCTTTCGAAGCACTTCATAATGGTGGATGTCAGAGCCACCGGCCGATCGTCATTAAGGCACGCTGCTTGGTTTTTCTTAGCTACTAGGATGCTGGTCGTCTTCTTGAAGCAGATAGGGACCTCAGATTGTTGTAAAGAGAGGTTGAAGATGTCTGAGAATCCCCCCGCCAGCTGACCCGCGCAGGATCTGCGTGCTTGTCCGGGTACACCATCTGGGCCAGCCGCTTTCCGTGGGTTGACCTTTGCGAAAGCTGCTCTGACATCTGCAATGGTGACCCCAGATACAGGTTCATCCAGGGCTTCCAGGGTAGAGGGCATGCTCTCGCTGACCTCTTGCTCAAAACGGGCGTAGATATTTAAACATTAACTGAACAGAGACTGAATCATTGCAGAATTAATACTCACCCTTACCCTTCCTCGTTGGAGAGATCAGAAAATGACACACTGTATAAACCAGCCCTCTATTAGTGAGACTAAGTCTATATTCTGTAAGTCTATAATATGTCTATATTCCATGCCCACACTATAGTTAAGAAAGCCCACCAATGCTTCTACTTTCTCAGAAGACTAAGGAAATTTTTCAATTCAGCTATGACTCTCACCAACTTTTACAGATGCAGCATAGAAAGCATTCTTTCTGTTTGTATCACAGCTTGGTATGGCTCCTGCTCTGCCCAAGACCACAAGGAACTACGAAAGGTCATGAATGTAGCCCAATCCATCACTCAAACCAGCCTCCCATCCATTGACTCTGTCTACACTTCCCGCTGCCTCGGCAAAGCAGCCAGCATAATTAAGGACGCCACACACCCCGGACATTCTCTCTTCCGCCTTCTTCCGTCAGGAAAAGGACACAAAAGTCTGAGGTCAAGTACCAACTGACTCGAGAACAGCTTCTTCCCTGCTGCCATAGACTTTTGAATGGACCTACCTTGCATTAAGTTGATCTTTCTCTACATCCTGGCTATGACTGTAACACTACATTCTGCACAGTCTCCTTTCCTTCTCATGGAACGGCATGAACTGTCTGAAAAGTGTGCAAGAAACGATACTTTTCACTGACAATAATAAATCCAAAATAAATTCTAAGTCTGAAAGGATATATTAGCCTCCTAGTGGAGGTTCGCTCGGCTGATACCAGGTGTGGCAGAACTGTCCTATGAGGAGAGATTGGTTCAATTGGGCCTTTATTCACAAGAGTTTAGAAGGATGAGAGAAGATTTTATTGAAATGTATAAAATTTTAACAGGTCTGGACAGACTGGATGGCGGGGGGATGTTTTCCCCGGTTGGGGAATCTAGAACCAGGGGACATGCAGTCTCAGGATATAGGGTAGGCCATTTAGGATTGAGATGAAGAAACATTTCTTCACTCAAAGGGTAGTGAATCTGTGAAATTCTCTACCACGGAAGGCTGTGGAGGTCAAGACACACAATGTATTGAAGAAAAAGATAGATATTTGTTTGATTTTGATAATATCAAGGGAGAAAGCGGAAATATGGCATTGAGATCGAAGATCAGCCATGATTGTATTGCATGGAGTAGCAGGCTTGAAGGGCAAATGGCCTACTCCTGCTCCGAGTTTCTACATATCAACTCCCTTGTTGGAGAGCACAAAGAATGACCAAATACATCACATGAAGCCATTGAGGAGAGAGTCACGCAATGCACCACTCCAAGAGAGGAAGTTGCCCAATTACCCTCTCTTTCCCTTCACATCAATTGGAAAAAGGAATCCTTCATCTCAGTTAAGAGCTTAATTTATGTTTGAATGAGGAGGTATAGGAACGGGGAAGGATGATTGCAGAATCTGTTGACCTGGCTGCACGAGCCTTCAGTCCCTGAAATTGGTAGCAGTACAAGCTGTGAGTTATCGATTGCACCTGTAGCTCTGTACCTGTGGTTTCTGCAGGAATGATTATTCATCAAATAGTCACTTGGTCATACACAACTTGAGTATTTCCGAAAAAAGACATTTTGCCAAAGCTTTTCATTTTGCAGTAATAGATACAATTGCAAGAATACCAATGTTAGATGAAGCAGAGTGGTTAGCACTGCTGCCTTTAAGCGCCAGGGACCCGAGTTCGATTCCCAGCTTCGGTCATTGTCTGTGTGGAGTTGCACATTCTCCCCATGTCTGTGTAGGATTCCTCCGGGTGCTCCAGTTTCCTCCCACAGTCCAAAGATGTGCGGGTTAAGTGGATTGGCTGTGCTAAATTGCCCTTTAGTGTCAGGGAGACTAGCTAGGATAAATGTATGGGGTTATGGGGATAGGGCCTGGGTGGGATTGTGGTCGGTGCCGATTCGATGGGCCGAATGGCCTCCTACACTGTAGGATTCAATGATTCTATGAAACAACGGCCGCGATTCTCCCATTGCGACCTGAAACTTTTCTGTCAGGTCGCAGTGTGAGACGCGCGTCCCCGGCCTTGAACAGGGATTTGCGCATGCGTCAGGAACGCATGCGCATCTCCCAGAGCCGAAGAATTGTCGCCGGCCAGACCATGCAGGAAGGCAGGTAAGTAATTTAAATCTTTTTTGCATGTATTTGAAATATGTATATTTGTTCATTATCGGGACCTTTCAGGTCCCGATTGAATCTCCCACCCTGCCAGGAGTACTTCATTCCAGCGGGGTTCAGACTAGCCCCCCACGTTTGGGGAATTAGCGGGAGACCCCGCTGCAATGAAGGGGGCCAATCGGGGCCTCCCAGGGGGGGTTGGGCAGCGGGGGGGTGGTGCCCCCTGGGCACTGCCCAAGGGGCAAAATGTCCATGCCCAGGAGGCACTTTGGCACTGCCCATTCTGCATAGGGCAGTGCCAAGGGGGCAGGGCCTATTGTGGGTGGGGCCTAGGGACGATTGGTGAGGGTGGGGGGTCCCGCTGCCTCGCTGCATGGGGATCGGCCTGGGATGGAGGGATGGCAGTTCTCCCACCAATTCAGCACTTTTGGGATAATCGCGGTCAACATCCCTATACTTTATGAGAAGCAAGCACTGATTGGTTAGCAAGTGGATTCTGATCGGTCGAAGCATTTCCCTGGAGAATCCACCAGTTAATGATGACTGACAGTTAGCTGCCAACATTGTTTGAAAATTTAAACCAGACAGCTTGACTCTGGTCAAGGCATTGTCCTGAGAAATGAACCAGGGATCGGCTGTCACTTATTTAGTTCAGCTGAAACGGGCGCAATGTGTGTACCTGTTCTTTCTGTCTGTAAATAACAGGGCCCTGTGCATTGATATATGCATAGCTTCCAGTATACACACTGCAAGCCCAACTGATCTTAAATTAGTTGTCAGTGTCGTTTTTACTATGCTGAGGATTATTTAGCAAATGTTGTCCAATTGTGGAATCATATCCAATGTTGGACACTGTGTTTTGAGTTTTGCAAGCTCGGGCTGGTTGGGGATGGGTCTGTACCTTGCCATTGCAAACAGCAGAAGGAACATGCTCTTTGATACGATGTACCAGTCTTTGGGTCGTTAGGCCTACATACCATCACATTGGCACTGAAATAAATGATAGTTGTAATTGAGAATTGGTTCTCAATTGGCTTACCTGGTTAAATAAATAAATATGCATTTTGCAAGATAGGTGGTCACCTCATTGCTGTCTGTGGCAGCTTGCTTCACAGAAATTGGCTGCCACATTTCCCACATTACAACAGTGACTGCGCATCAAAAGATCTTATTGGCTGTAAAATGTTTTGTGATCTCTTGTGGCTGTGAAGGTTTAAAGCTTATTAGTGTCACAAGTAGGCTTACATTAACACTGCAATGAAGTTACTGTGAAAATCCCCTAGTTGCCAGACTCCGACGCCTGTTCAGCTACATTGAGGGAGAATTTAGCATGGCCAATGCACCTAACCTGCACGTCTTTTAGGACTATGGGAGGAAACCCGAGCACCCAGCAGAAACGCACGCAGAGAATGTGCAAACTCCACACAGAGAGCGATCCAAGCCAGGAATCGAATCCGGGTCCCTGGTGCTGCGAGGCAGCTGTGCTAACTACTGTGCCACCGTGCCGCCAATATTTACTCTAAGGTGAGCTTCTTAAAAAGGGCATACTTATGACAAGGCGATATTCAGTTATGAAGGCACATCAAGATATGTGAGCTGAAGTAACAACTTGTTTGAAATGACGGTGACTTTCTAGGCTTGTGCTGAATGATAGAGTCCAATTCATCAGTATTCGGATAATTTCACAGCAAGCTTTATCACCAGTAAGTTGCCCTGTAAACAAAACCTCAAGGGCAGAACTTAAACATCCTGTCCCTCCTAAATTTAACTTTGCTTCCTCAGCTGAACATTCCCAGAACACGGCCAAGGAATGAGGAGCAGGAGGATATACGAGGCGACTGTCCAGTGAAGTCTGACTCTCTCCGTGCAAAGCCACCTTCTGAGGAGTGTGTGTTTGGAAGCAAAACGCTTTCGGTATTTTCAAACAAATTGGGCAGAGTTGACGCTTTGGAGGATAAGGATAATCAAAGTGTTCGAGTGCTTTTAAAAACTTCACTCTTCACTCTAGTCATGTTAAGTGGAAATGAGGAATGTCCGAGCCTCAGCTCTCAGCCGCTGATTCATTCTCAGTTACTGGTTGAGAGGATTCATGTTGTCTGATAGGAGGACCCCTGTTTGTTTTCCTTTCTTGCTGAAGTTGAAAGCCATGCACTGTTCCATATATTGGCCCGGAAGAGAATTTCCTCCAGGTGATCCGGTTTCCTCCCACAGTCCGAAAGACGTGCCGGTGAGGTGCATCGACCCAAACAGGCACCGGAGTGTGGCGACTAGGGGATTTTCACAGTAACTTCATTGCATTGTTAATGTAAGCCTACTTGTGACTAATAAATAAACTTTAACTTTATAACTCAGCCTTGCGTTTATATTATACCTTTAACATAGAAAAACATCACAAAGGACTTTAGAGAGGATGTGATAAAAAAAAAAGTGCAATGAACAAAGAGATAGAATTGAGGTGCCACACTGGCACAATAGTTAGCACCGCTGCCTCACAGCGCCAGGGACCCGGGTTCAATTCCTGGCTAGGGTCACTGTGCATAGTCTGCACATTCTCCCTGTATCTGCGAGGGTTTCCTCCGGGTGCTCCGGTCTCCTCCCACAATCTGAAAGACATGCTGGTTAGGGTGCATTGGACGTGCTAAATTCTCCTTCAGTGTATCCAAACAGGCACTGGAGTGTGGCAACTAGGGGATTTTCACAGTAACTTCATTGCAGTGTTGACGTAAGCCTATGTGTGACTCATAAATAAATTTTACTTTTTGATTTAAAAATGTACAATGAACGAAAGAAGAGATAGGATTGATAACAAAGTTCAAAAAGATAGATTTTTAAGGATGACCTTAAAGAACAAGAGAGATGTAAACACACATCGGATTAGGGGAAATAAAATCCAGAGTTATACCTAGGCAGCTGAAGGTATGGTTGCCGATATTGGGGGAAAGAGTGGGGGATGCACGAGGATCAGAGTTCATGAGAGTTAGGGTTGGTGGTGATTACAGAGCTATTTAGGGGCAAAGCCATAAAGAGATTTAAAGTGGAACATGAAACATGGGACGTTGTCATGCATGGGATTCAGATCCAATACCCAGTGAGTCCTTTGTTTTTCTGTTAGATTGACCCAAACAGGCGCCGGAGTGTGGCGACTAGGGGATTTTCACAGTAACTTCATTGCGTTGTTAATGTAAGCCTACTTGTGACTAATAAATAAACTTTAACTTTATAACTCGTTCAGTTAGAGGGCAGTTAGTATAGAGACATCTCCTTTGTATTACTTCATTGCAAACAGTCTATAATGGAGCTTCAAAGCCTTTTGTTGTAATAGGCCATTTATGTATGTATGTATATATAGTCAAACCAGAATAAACTAGTTTTTAAAAACATGTTGGATACTTTTCAACTCCTTGTGCAAAGGATATCGCAATCTTGCAATGAGGTGGGATTACGAATGTTCGTAGACAAACAGTTTTGATTGGATAAGCTTCCAGCAAACCAGTAGAGATGTGAGGTTTGACTTCTGCTGATAAATAGTTTTTAAAAATCCAGTCTTAGTGAAAAGTTTGTAAAAATAGGTGGATTGTCCATCGAAGATAGTTGCATCTGTAGGTAGCATTGAGCAACTTGGAGAGTGCCCATGCGGAGTAGCTAGAAATGTATTTCACTGCTGCACGGTAGCACAGGGCGGCACGGTAGCACAGTGGTTAGCACTGCTGCTTCACAGCTCCAGGGACCTGGGTTCGATTCCCGGCTCGGGTCACTGTCTGTGTGGAGTTTGCACATTCTCCTCGTGTCTGCGTGGGTTTCCTCCGGGTGCTCCGGTTTCCTCCCACAGTCCAAAGATATGCGGGTTAGGTTGATTGGCCATGCTAAAATTGCCCTTAGTGTCCTGAGATGCGTAGGTTAGAGGGATTAGTGGGTAAAATATGTAGGGATGTGGGGGTAGGGCCTGGGTGGGATTGTGGTCGGTGCAGACTCGATGGGCCGAATGGCCTCTTTCTGTACTGTAGGGTTTCTATGATTAATAATATCTTCATTGTTTCTGATAATCTGGCCAAAGAAGCGCGGGGCAAGAAAAGGACATTATTTCTGACTGAAGCAGGCAGGAATTTGTTCACCCCGTGCCAAGTCAAAAGGCACGCCGCTCTCAGTATTTTGTGAACGCTTGATCAGCACGACAATCCCAAGTCCTTGGAAATTACAGAAAACTATTGGTTTGGAACAAGGAATCAGTTGTCCAGTGAGAACTTTGGAGACTTTATTGAGGCTTTGAGCAAACTGTCCATCCATTGTAATTTTGGAGATGCCATCGTGTAGCTTAAAACAAGAACGCACTTACGGTCAGCTACTGACATTTCCAATGTTAATCTTGGATACAGCTTGGCAAACAACATTGCCCATGGACATGGTGATAATTGACTTGAGATAAGTCAGAATTAACAATGGCCAGTTGTCCACTGAAGTTAACAATGGCTAGTTGTCTGCTGAAGTCTACTGAAGCTGAGATAGCAGAAGGTGCTAACAATATCAGTTAATAGAGGCAGAGGGACTAAGTTTAAAGTTTATTTATCAGTGTCACAAGTAGGCTTACATTAACACTGCAATGAAAGTCCTGTGAAAATCCCCTAGTCGCCACACTCCGGCGCCTGTTCGGGTACACTGAGGGAGAATTTAGCACAGCCAATGCACCCTAACCAGCACATCTTTCAGACTTTGGAGGAAACTAGAGCACCCGGAGGAAACCCACACAGACACGGGGAGAATGTGCAGTCTCCGCATAGAATCATAGAATCCCTACAGTGCAGAAGAAGGCCATTCGGCCCATCAAGTCTGCACTGACCGAAGTCCCACCCAGGTCCCATTCCCGTAACCCCACACATTTACCCTGCTAATTCCCCTGACACTAGGGTTAATTTAGCATGGCCAATCAACCTAGCCCACACATCTTTGGACTGTGGGAGGAAACCGGATCACCCAGAGGAAACCCACGCAGACACGGGGAGAATGTGCAAACTCCACCCAGACAATGACCCAAGCCAGGAATCGAATCAGTGTCCCTGGCACTGTGAGGCAGCAATGCTAACCACTGTGCCACCATGTTGCCAAAATGCCCTACTGCTAATAAGTCCAGTTACCGGTGCTTTTTTAAAAAATAATTTTTATGGGATGTGGGCATCACTGGCTAGACCAGCATTTTTATTGTGCATTCCTAGTCACCTTGTGAGGTGGTGGGCAGCTTCCTTCTTGAATTGCTGCAGTCCCTGAGGTTTAGGTACATCCAAAGTGCTATTAGGGAGGGAGTTCCAGGACTTTGATCCAGCGAAAGTGAAGGAACATTGATATATTTCCAAGTCAAGAAAGTGAGTGGTTTGGAGGGTAACTTCCAGGTGTTTGTGTTCCCAGGTATCTGCTGCTCTTGTCCTTCTATATGGTAATAGTTGTGGGTTTGGAAGGTGCTGCCTAAGGAACCTTGGTGAGTTCCTGCAGTGAATCTTGTAGATGGTACACACAGCTGCCACTGTTGGTCGGTGGTGGAGGGATTGAACGTTTATGCAAGGGGTAGCAATCAAGTGGGCTGCATTGTTCTGGTTGGTGTCAAGTTTCTTGAGTGTTGTTGGAGCTGCATTCATCCAGGCAAGTGGGGAGTATTCCATCACACTCCTGACTTCTGCCTTATAGATGGTGAACAGACTTTGGGGAATCAGGAGGTGAGTTACTCGCCTCAGGATTCCTAGCCTTTGACCTGCTCTGGTAGCCACAGTATTTATATGTCTAGTCGAGTTCAGTTTCTGGTCATTGGTAATCCCCAGGATGTTGTTAGTGGCGAATTCAGCAATGGTAATGCCATTGAATGTCGAGGAGTGATGGTCAGATTCGCTGTTGTTGGAGATGGCCATTGCCCAACACTTGTGTGTTGTGACTGTTACTTGAAACTTGTCAGCCAATCTTGAATATTGTTCAGGTCTTGCTGCATTTGCACATGGACTGCTTCAGTATCTGAAGAGTTGGGAATGGCACTTAGTTTATTAAAGTTTATTAATTTATTAGTGTCACAAGTAAGGCTTACATTAACACTGCAATGGAGTTATTGTGAAATTCCCCAAATTGCCACAGTCCAGTGTTTTTTCAGGTCAATGCATCTAACCAGCATTGTGCAGTCATCGGTGAACATTCCCCACTTCTGACCTTCTGATGGAAGGAAGATCATTCATGTGGTGGCACAGTGGTTAGCACTGCTGCCTCACAACGCCAGGGACCCGGGTTCAATTCTGGTCTCGGGTTACTGTCTGTGTGGAGTTTGCGACTTTCTCCCCACGTCTACGTGGGTTCCCTCCAGGTGCTCCGGTTTCCTCCCACAATCCAAAGATGTGCAGGTTAGGTTGATTGGCCATGCTAAATTGACCCTAGTGTCAGGGGATTATCAGAGTAAATATGCGGGGTTACGAGAATAGGGTCTGGGTGGGATTGTGGTCGGTGCCGACTCAATGGGCCGAATAGCCTCCTTCTGCACTATAGAGATTCTATGAAGCAGCTGATGATGTTTAGGCCTCAGTCACGATCCTGAGGGACTCTTGCAGTGATGTCCTTGGTGCTAAGGTGATTGACATCCAACGACCACAACCATCATCCTTTGTGCTAGCTATGAGTCCAACCAGTGGTGGATTTCCATTGACTCCAGTTTCACTAGGGTTCATTGATGCCACGTGTGGCCTTGATGCCAAGGGGAGTCACTCTCACCTCATCTATGGTGACCAGCTCTTTTTTTCTATTCATTTGTGGGACATGGGCATTGCTGGCTGGGCCAGCATTTACTGCTCATCCCTAGTTGCCTGAGGGCAGTTGAGAGACAACCACATTGCTGTGGCTCTGGAATCACATGTAGGTCAGACGGGGTAAGGATGGCAGATTTCCTCCCCTAAAGGACATTAGTGAACCAGATGGGTTTTTCCAACAATCGCCAATGGTTTCATGGTCATCAGCAGATTCTTAATTCCAGATAAATCATTCATAGAATTACCAAGTTATGGAAGAGAGAAAATCCCAATAATGAGAAGTGTGTCGATCCCAGCCATATACCAGGAGAAATGTGCAAAATTGCCCAGTATTATAGTGAAGGATGCAAAACCAACATTGTTCAGAAGAAACTGGTTAGCAGCACTCAAGTTAAACTGAAACAAGCTTTTTCACATCGATGCAAAATACACGATGCAAAATTACGCGATTGCCAAATACACTCAGGTATTTAGAGAAACTGGCAAACTAATTCAAGGACAATGTATGGGTCCAGAGGAACACAAGACCAGTTTTTTAAAAATTCATTCGTGGGACATGGATGTCGCTGGCTGGCCAGCATTTGTTGCCCCTTGAGAAGGTGGTGGTGAGCTGCCTTCTTGAATCACTGCAGCCCATGTGCTGTGGGTTGACCCACAATGCCATTAGGGAGGGAATTCTAGGATTTTGACCCAGCGACTGCGAAGGAACAGCCGATATATTCCCAAGTCAGGATGGTGAGTGGCTTGGAGGGGGACTTGCAGGTGGTGGTGTTCCCATGTATCTGCTGCCCTTGTCCTTCTAGATGGAAGTGGTCATGGGTTTGGAAGGTGCTGTCTAAGGATCTTTGGTGAGTTGCTGCAGTGCATCTTGTAGATGGTACACACTGCTGCTACTGAGCGTCGGTGGTGGAGGGAGTGGATGTTTATAGATGTGGTGCCAATCAAGCGGGGCTGCTTTGTCCTGGATGCGGGCCTCTTGTCCAGTTCTCTACTCTCTATAAGAGAAAGTAGAGCAAGAACTGAAAAGACTTGAGACTGAGAACTTTATCTCTGAAGGAGAACAGAGTAATTGGGCTACTCTCATAGTGGTAGTACCAAAGTCAGATGGTTGTGTGAGAATATGTAAGGTCAGTAAATAAATCAGGTACCAGAATGTCATTCACTCAATACTTTCCCAAATGTGGAGGATCTGTTCACAATGTTATCAGGATGCCGGATTGTTTTTCAAAGTTGGATCTGATGATCTGCAACTTGAGTGAGATGATGAACCTAAGTCATATTCACCTACAAACACACACATCGGTCTAGTTCAGTTTCATAGGAGGCCATTTGGTGTTTCTTCAGTTTCTGGAATTTTCCAAGGGAAGATGAACCAAATTTCGCCACGAATTTGGAGAGTAGTATGCTATTTGGATGACATGCATATTTCAGCTCCAAACAGGCAGACCCACAGGCTGAATAAGATGCTGCAACCTTTGAAAAAGCATGGAGTTCGGGCGTAGGGACACAAACATGCAATGTTTCAAAACCCTGAAGAGTATTTGAAAACTAGGCAAAGATGGGTTACATTCTACCAACAGTGACGTTCAAACAATAAGAAATCCCATCAGAAGGCCTGCCTCACAGCGCCAGGGACCCGGGTTCGATTCCCGGCTTGGGTCACTGTCTGTGTGGAGTTTGCACGTTCTCCCCGTGTCTGGGTGGGTTTCCTCCGGGTGCTCCGGTTTCCCCCCACAGTCCGAAAGATGTGCTGGTTAGGTGCATAGGCCATGCTAAATTCTCCCTCAGTGTACCCAAACAGGCGCCGGAGTGTGGCGACTAGGGGATTTTCACAGTAACTTCATTACGGTGTTAGTGTAATCCTACTCATGACACTAATAAATAAATTTTAAACTTTCACGGCTACAAGAGATCACGAAACATTTTACAGCCAATGAGGTCTCCGGTTTTCTCCCACAGTCCAAAGATGTGTGGGTTAGGTTGATTGGCCATGCTAAATTGCCCCTTAGTGTCAGAGGGATTAGTGGGGTAAATACATGGGATTACGGGGATAGGGCCTGGGTGGGATTGTTGTTGGTGCAGGCGTGATGGCCCGATTGGCCTCCTTCTGCACTGTAGGGATTGTATAATTCTTAAAAAAACGTCGCTGACCTCAGGTCTTTTTTGGACTTAGTTAATTATAATTCATACCAAATTTAGTCAGTTTGCTACATCCATTGAATGAACTCTGAAGGAAGGATGTTCGTTGGAATTAGACAAGGGAATGTGACAAATCATTCCAGTTGTGTAAAAGTCAATTGATAGATGGTACAATGGTTGTTCATTACGATGGGCCCTATTTTACTATTTTCATTCGAAGTGCTGGGCGGACTTGAAACTGGGAGTGTTTCAGGTCCGACTTTTAGACCTGTTCTCAGGCACCCGCATACGCACTCCGCCTGAAAAAATATCAGCGAGTCCGAATTGCGCTGCACAAGGCTTAACGCGCCCGAAACCCTGCAGCTCCAATCGGCGCCTCCATCTGCGCATGCGCAGAAAAACAATGATAGAATGCGGCTCCCCTGCCACATCACTCCCGGGCCGGATAATGTCTCCCCCTGGCCCCCACAGACATTGCCCCACCCCTCCCAACATTATTGACTCTCTTATACTCCCATCCACCCGCCACAGAGAACGATCCTGGCCCCTTCCCCCCACTGATCTCAGGCAGAGTGGCAGCAGACCCCCTTTCCCCCCCAATGATCTCAGGCAGAGTGATTCCCCCTCACCCCCACCCCGGACCCTCCCGCACAAGGCCCCCATCTCCTCCAGACTCCAATGGCTGTGTGACACCTCCCTCTCTCTCCCCTGTCCCCAATCATTGAGGCACTGATCCATCACCCTCCCCACTCCCCATCAGCACACCTGCAAGGGTTCACTTGCTTTCCCCTCAGTGCTGACAAGCAAACTGCATGGAACTTGCTGGAATGCTCTGCCAAACTGCCTGCAGCTGATCTGCCTAATGAGGGGCAGCTCCATTAAAAACCCAAGAATGGACAGGCAGGCAGGCATTCCTACAGGAAATGTGCGCACGACCAGCCCCCTGATTTTCTGAGAGAGACCTGGGGAGGCTACTGGATGCAGCAGAGGCGAGGTGGGGCACCCTCCACCCCAGGAAGATGCAGACCCGGGGGGGGGGCTGATAGAAATGCGGCCTGGGAGGCAGTCGCCGCTTCGGTCAGTGCATGGGCCCAAACCGCGAAGCAGTGTCAGAAAAAGGTCAATGACTTCATCCGTGCAGCAAGGGTGAGTGCTGAACCCCATCTTACATCTTCCCCCAAATCCCCCCCCCAGATCCACCCATCCCCAGCACCCTGCATGCTTCCAGCTCCTAACCCCCAAGCAGCTCCTTCCTATTCCCCCAAGAGCCCACTGCGCTTGCCCTCTAAGGGCCCACCACCTGATACTTTGCAGGAGTCACGCCATCATTTGTTTCATGGCTCCTTCTGTCTCCACAGGAGAAGACCAACCATAACACCCGTGAGAGGGTGAAGACATGGGGTGGTGAGCCAGACCTCCGGGTCCTCACCCCATTTGAGGAGCAGGCGCTGGAGCTGTCAAGGGACGGGGAGGTGCGGGCTGTCAGCGACAGCGTGGTCGGGCTGCCGTCAAGACGTGAGCACCTGTCATTCCTCCACTCACTATGAGGCAACTTCTCGGGAGCTCGAGTTTTGGGTGCAAGAGGCAAGGTTTAAAGGAGATGTACGAGGCATGTTTGTTTGCACAGAGAGGGTAGTGGGTGCCTGGAACTCGCTGCCAGGGGGAGTTCGCAGGTGCAGATACAATAGTGACCTTTAAGGGACATCTCTATAGCTATATGAATGGGATGGGAATAGAGGCATATGGTCCCCGGAAGGGTAGGAGGTAACAAATCAGATGGGCAGCCTGGTCGCTACAGGCTTGGAGGGCCGAAGGGCCTGTTCCTATGATGTAACTTTTTGGGGCTTTGTTCTACGTTCAATGGAGAAATGTGAATCACGTTTTTTGCATCCTGGATTCCTTTCCCTCCCTTGCACTTAACCTTGTGTCCTGTGTTGCAGGGACAGATCCGGATGCCCCAGGGCCTTCTGGATTCTAGCCCGTACTGCACCTCCCGCTCATCCTGGTCAGGACAGCTCGGACGAGTCCTCGGAGGATATGGGTGAAGGGACCTCTGAGGGTGGCATCGTTTTGGCGTCAGCTTCCATCTCACAGCTCACCATCCCAGTTACTGACATGTCGGTGGGTCCAGTTAGTGGTGAGGCTTCTGGGTCACTCTCTGGTGAGCACGACACATCTGATAATGTACATTGGGAGGAGGAGGGAACATCCGAGGCCTCTGGCATGTGGGGGCCTGCCAGAGGCGAGGATTCAGCTGCCCCCAGGCTACATGCTGGGCCTCTGCGATCACTTCTCCCTCAGCTACTGGAGATGCAGCAACAGAGCCAGGCAATTCAGGAGGGGCTGACGGCCACACTGGACCAACTGCGAGGCTGTTGCGAGGAGTCCCAAAGCTTTCAGGTGAGCCAGCTATTGCCTGTCTTGTGTGCTTCCCAGGCCAGCACTGCAAGGATGGCGTCTGCAGTGGAAAGCCTGGGGCAGGGGATCCTCACCATGAGTGGCAGGCTCCAAGCGATGGCCAAGTCACAGCAGGCCACAGCTGAGGGACTGAATAGACTTCTTGAGATTTTGCGGCCCATGGCTGAGAGGCTCAAGAGCTTGCAGGAGACTCAGTGGGACAGCGCTGAGACACAGCGGGCTACAGCAGTAGTCCTTGAGAATGTGGCCCAGTCGCAAAGGGTCATGGCTGAGAGGCTGCAGAACATGGCCCAGTCTCAGAGGGCCACGGTCGAGGGGTTTGCAGAACATGGCCCAGTCTCAGAGGGTACTTGCTGCGGCCCCCGACTCAGGTGGCCATCTCAGAGGGCTCGACCACCATGGGTAGGACGCAGGTGGTCCTCCAGGACTGCTAGGGCCAGGTGACGCCGAAGCTTCTGGAGCTCACTGCAGAAGCACCACCGTCCCATGGAGTGATCCAGGGGCCCACAGGAACCCCAAGGGAGGAGGGAGGGCTCGAGCACATGCCGGGGCCTTCCAGCTAGGAGACTGTGGCTGTGGCTTCACCTTCTGACTCCCCCCTTCCTGACACCGGGTCATCTCAGGGATAGCGGGATGGAGAGGGTGTCATGGAAACATCCCAGACACCTGGAAGCAGGCCAGGGCCCTCAAGGTCCTTGAGAGGACGATCGCCACGTGTATCACAGGCCACTGCATTCAAATGCATTTAAATGGCCGTTGTACCCATTTTGGGTGCGGTCCTGATCGCGTCCATTTTCGGGCCTTGGTAGAGGGGGAACTGGTGCAGAGGCAGGTGTGGATCGCGCTATTCACCTCATGCCCGACTTTACCAAGTTTTCGCACCCGAAAACCGGCGCAACTTGATGGTAAAATTGGGCCCCACGTGTCCAAAAAGAGGATTGGTTAACTAACAGGAAGCAAAGAGTGGGGATATTTGGATGTTTTTCTGGTTGGCGATCAGTGACTAGTGGCGTGCCTCAGGGATCAGAGTTGGGATTGCAATTGTTATTTTGAGGCTATGCCCCCTAGTTCTAGTTTCACCAGTGGAAACAACTTCCCTGCTTCTATCTTATCTATTCCCTTCATAATCTTATATGTTTCTATAAGATTTCCCCTCATGCTTCTGAATTCCAATGAGTATAGCCCCAGTCTACTCAGTCTCTCCTCATAAGCCAACCTTCTCAACTCTGCACCCCCTCCAGTGCCAGTATATCCTTTCTCAAGTAAGGAGACCAAGCAGAAGGAAGAGTGTAATAGCATCCTCTTGTGGCCATTTGTGTATGTATGTATATATGGTCAAATTTGAATGAACTAGTTTTTCATTTGGATACTTTTGAATTTCACGTGCTGCACACAGTCTCTTTTCTTCTTGCAAAGATACCAAATTATCCCTTTTCTTTCACTCTCAACATCTCTTTAATTCTGATTTGTTCCCATTTTTCTCGAGGCAGACATAGAAACATAGAGGATAGGAGCAGGAGGAGTTCATTCAGCTCTTCGAGCCTGCTCCGCCATTCATCACGATCATGGCTGATCATCCAGCTCAGTAGCCTAATCCTGCTTTCTCCCCATAATCTTTGATCCCATTTGCCCCAAGTGCTATATCCAGCCGCCACTTGAATACATTCAATATTTTGGCATCGACGACTTCCTGTGGTAATGAATTCCACAGGCTCACCACTCTTTGGGTGAAGAACTATTTCCTCACCTCTGTCCTAAATGGTCTACCCCAAATCTTCAGACTGTGACCCCTGTTTCTGGACTCCCCCACCATCAGGAATATCCCCCTTGCTTCTATCCTGTCTAGTCCTTTTAGAATTTTATTAGTCTCTATGAGATCCCCCCTCATTCGCAAAAACAATCCTAACCTACTCGATCTCTCCTCATACCTCAGTTCCGCCTTCACCGGAATCAGCCTGGTAAACCTTCGCTGCACTCCCTCGAGAGCAAGAACATCCTTCCTCAGAAAAGGAGACCAAAACTGCACACAATATTCTAGGTGTGGCCTCACCAAGGCCCTGTATAATTACAACAACACATCCCTGCTCCTGCACTCAAAACCTTTCACAATGAAGGCCAACATACCATGTGCCTTCTTCACCGTCTGCTGCACCTGCATGCTTACTTTCAGTGACTGGGGCACACGAATACCCAGGTCCCACTGCACACTCCCCTCTCCCAATTTACAGCCATTAAGGTAGTAATCTGCCTTCTTGTTCTTGCTTCCAAAGTGAATAACCTCATATTTATCCAAATTATACTGCATCTGCCTTTGATTTGCCCACTCACCCAACCTGTCCAAATCATTCTGAAGAATCTCTGCATTCTCGTCACAGTTCACCCTCCCACCCAACTTGGTATCATCTGCAAACTTTGAGATGTTACATTTTGTTCCCTCATCCAAATCATTAATATGTATTGTGAATAACTGGGGTCCCAGCACCGATCCCTGTGGCAGCCCACTAGTTACTGCCTGCCAATTTGAAAAGCACCCATCAATTCCTACTCTTTGTTTCCTCTCTGCTAACCAGTTTTCTATCCATCTCAATACACTTCCCCCAATCCCATGCGCTTTAATCTTGCATGATAATCTTTTATGTGGGACTTTGTCAAATGCTTTCTGAAAGTCCAAATATACCACGTCGACTGGCTCCCCCTTGTCAACTCTCCTAGTTGCATCTTCAAAGAATTCCAACAGATTTGTCAAGCATGATTTCCCCATCACAAATCCATACTGATTCTGTCTGATCCTGCCACTGCTTTCTAAATGCTCTGCTATAAAGTCCTTGATAATGGATTCAAGAATTTTCCCCACTATCGACGTTAAGCTTACTGGTCTATAATTCCCTGTTTTCTCTCGACCTCCCTTTTTGAATATTGGAGTGACATTCGCTACCCTTCAATCTGCAGGGACTGTTCCAGCGTCTATAGAATCCTGGAAGATGACCTCCAATGCATCCACTATTTCGAGAGCCACTTCCTTAAGTGAGATGTAGGTTATTAGGCCCTGGAGATTTATCCGACACAATGCCATCAATTTTCCCAGCGCCATTTCTCTACTAATATTGATCTCCCTCAGTTCTTCCCTCTCATTAAATCTTGCATTCTCCAACATTTCTTGCATCTGATTTGTGTCTGCTTTTGTGAAGACAGAACCAAAGTATGTATTCAGTTACTCGGCCATTTCTTTGTCCTCTATTATACATTCCCCGTTTCTGTCTGTAGGGGACCTACATTTGTCTTCACCAACCTCTTTCTCTTCACGTATCTGTAGAAACTCTTAGTGTCAGTCTTCATGTTCCCTGCAAGCTTACTTTCGTACTGTATTTTCCCCTTGTTAATAAATCCCTTGTTCCTTCTTTGCTGAATTCGAAACTGCTTCCAATCCTCAGACCTCTGATTTTTCTTGGCCAATCTGTGTGCTTTTTTCTTGGATACTATCTCTAATTTCCTTTGTAAGCCATAGATTGGCCCGCTTACCCAATTTGCTTTTGTGCAAGACAGGAATAAACAAAGACTCTTAATGCATTACACAGAGAGCTAAAGAAATCTGATGTTGCTGACATTTGTATTTACCAGGCCAATTTTCTGTGTAAGTTTTGGTTGCATTGGCAGATTAGAGGATTGATTGAATGGAGTATGTGATTAAAGTTAGTGACCTTTGCTCAATTCTATGCTTGTTAAATTTAATTGATTACATCACCAATCAGCTTCAAGTCATTTTATGTGAACATGTTCTTCTTCAGAACACAAGTTAATAAGAGTTGCAGGGGGCTACCCAATGAAAGGTAAATATATTTAGTGGACAACTGGCTCCATTTTACTCATGATATACAAATTAACCTTATCACAGAACTAATCCTATTGTCATCATTCAACATAAGTCTTCTTAAAAGAACTGCACTACATTTCTGGAATTAAGAATCTACTGATGACCATGAAACCATTGTCGATTCTCGGAAAAACCCATCTGGTTCACTAATGTCCCTTTAGGAAGGAAATCTGCCATCCTTACCCAGTCTGGCCTAAATGTGACTCTAGAACCACAGCAATGTGGTTGACTCTCAACTGCCCTCTGAATGGCTGAGCAAGTCACTCAGTTCAAGGGCAACTAACGGTGGGCAATAAATGCTGGCCCAGCCAACGATGTCCATGTTGATGAACAAATATTTTTTTTAAATTGCATTTCTTGAAAAATCCTTGACATTTCAAATGGCTTATTAGAGAACACACATGAGTTCTATGACCAACAGAATGACGTATATTTTCAGCATTCAGTCACAAGCTTGCAAGGAAAACCATCACCTTCTCAGGGAACTAGGGATGGTCAATGAATACAATGTTGCCAGTATTGACATAACCTGTGTGAATAGAGACAAGAAATAGTAAGATTATTCTATTTCAACACTCATGCATCAAGAATTCACTTCCCATGATGCCAGCTGGCCTTGAATTCATAGTTTTATATCATAGAATCCTACAGTGCAGAAGGAGGCTGCACCATCCACAATCCCACCCAGGCCCTATCCCCATAACCCCATGCATTTACCGTGGCTAGTCCCCCTGACACTAAGGGGCAATTTAGCCTGGCCAATCACACTAACCCGTACATCTTTGGACTGTGGGAGGAAACTCCGGCACCTGGAGGAAACCCACGCAGACACGAGGGGAACGTGCAAACTCCACACAGTCACTCAAGCTGGGAATCGAATCCGGGTCCCTGGCGCTGTGAGGCAGCAGTGCTAACCACTGTGCCACCGTGCCGCCCTCTGCCTTCTCCTGAAAGTGTTGGCAAAGACAACATCTTTTCGATCTCATGATACCTTCTGTTACTTAGGAAATGTGGCAGCCAACTGCACACAACAAGCGCCTACAAATTAGATTAGTGCTCAGATCATTTGGTTTTTAATGATTATAGTTGAAGGATAGATATTAGTTAGGACTTTGGGAGAACTAGTTTAATGGGTCTTTCCTCAATGAAGGGCTTCTTATTTTTTGTTCTCTTGCGACAAGGTCAACATTTGTTGCTTATCCCTAATTGCCTTGAACTGAGTGTCTCACTTGGTCATTTCAGAGGGCTCAGTGTAAACCACATTGCTGTGGCTCTGGAGTCGATGTTTAACTTTATTTATTAGTGTCACAAGTACGCTCACTGTAACTAAATTACTGTGAAAATCACCTAGTCATCACACTCCGGCGCCTGTTCAATGCACCCTTACCAGTACATCTTTCAGACTGTGGGAGGAAACCAGAGCACCTGGAGGAAACCCACGCAGACACGGGGAGAATGTTCAGACTCCACACAGGCAACCACCCGAGCCGGGAATCGAAACCTGGTGCTGTGAGACAGCAGTGCTAACCACTGTGTCACCATGCCGCCCCATAGGCCAGACCAGGTACGGATGGCAGATTTCCTTCTCTAGAGGATATTAGTGAACCAGCTGGGTTTTACAGCAATCAATGATAGTTTCATGGTCACCATTACTGAACCTATTTTTATATTTCAAATTTATGAACAGAACTCAAATCCCAACCCCTGTCCCCAGAACATTAGCCTTGGCCTCTGGATTGCCAGTCCAACGATGGTACTGTACCACAATGCCATCTGCTCCTCCCATAATCTACAGGAGCCTAGTCAGTATATTTATGAAGGTGCTTGAAATGGCCAGGCCCAACTCATTACATGTGCCCAAGGTCATCAAACAATGGTTCGGAGGAGGAATAGTGTCTGTTCTCCCTTTCCATAGACTATGAATGCTGAGCTTCACCCTAGAACCATCGAAATTATACAGCATAGAAGGGTGCCATTCAGCCCATCTTGTCCATACCAACCCAAAGACACTCGGGTGCCCTTTCTAATCCCTCCTTCCTGCACCCAGCCCATAGCCCTGTAGCTTACAGCATTTAAGGTGCAGATCCAAATATTTCTTAAACGAATTTAGGGTCTCTGCCTCCACCACCAATTCAGGCATAAAATCCCAGACACTCACCACCCTCTGCATAAAAAAAGCATTTCCTCATGTCCCCTCTAATCCTGGCTTTTGAACTCTCTGCCAAGGGAAACAGGCTCCTCCTATCTACTCTCTCTCTCTACCCCTCACATTTTTAATACCACAATCATGTCACCCCTCAGCCTTCTCTGATCCAAGGACTGTTCCAACCTCATCAATCTCTCTTTGCAGCTACAATTCTCCAACCCTGGCAATATTCTAGTAATTTTCTGTGATTTGATTTATTATTGTCACATGTATTGGAAAACAGTGAAAAGTATTGTCTCTTGTGCGCTATGCAGACAAAACATACCATTTATAGAGTACAAAGGGAGAAAAGAAGTGAGAATGTGCAGAATATAGTGTTACAGTCATAGCCAGGGTTAGAAAGCTGGTTTAGTGAGTCCCACAGTGTTAGAAAGCTGGTTTAGTGAGTCCCACAGTGTTAGAAAGCTGGTTTAGTGAGTCCCACAGTGTTAGAAAGCTGGTTTAGTGAGTCCCACAGTGTTAGAAAGCTGGTTTAGTGAGTCCCACAGTGTTAGAAATCTGGTTTAGTGAGTCCCACAGTGTTAGAAAGCTGGTTTAGTGAGTCCCACAGTGTTAGAAAGCTGGTTTAGTGAGTCCCACAGTGTTAGAAAGCTGGTTTAGTGAGTCCCACAGTGTTAGAAATCTGGTTTAGTGAGTCCCACAGTGTTAGAAATCTGGTTTAGTGAGTCCCACAGTGTTAGAAATCTGGTTTAGTGAGTCCCACAGTGTTAGAAATCTGGTTTAGTGAGTCCCACAGTGTTAGAAAGCTGGTTTATTGATTGAATTTAATTTGCATTATTATTTTCACATATATTGGGATACAGTGAAAATTCTTGCGCACTATAACAGACAAAACATACTGTTCATAGAGTACATAGGGGGAAGGCAGGAGAGAATGCAGAATATAATGTTGCAGTCTTAGCTAGGGCGTTGAGAAAGATTAGTTTAATATATGGTAAGTCCATTCAAAAGTCTGATGGCAGCAGGGAAGAAGCTGTTCTTGAATCGGTTGGTACGTGATCTCAGACTTTTGTATCTTTTACCCAAAGGAAGAAGGTGGAAGAGAGAATGTCCGGGGTGCGATGGGTCTTTGATTATGCTGGCTGCTTTTCTGAGGCAGCGGGAAGTATATGAAGTGTCAATGGATGGGAGGCTGGTTTGCGTGATGGATTTGGCTATGTTCACAGTCCTTTGTAGTTTCTTGGAGTCTTAGCCAGAGTAGGAGTCATACAAAACTGTGATACATCTGGAACAGATGCTTTCTATGCTACATCTATAAAAATTGATGAGAGTCGTAGTGGACATGCCGAATTTCCTTAGTCTTCTGAGAAAGTAGAGACGTTGGTGGGCTTTCTTAATTATAGCGTCGGCATGGAGGGACCAGAACAGGTTGTTGTGATCTGGATACCTAGAAACTTGAAGATCTCGACCATTTCCACTCCTTCACCGTTGATATAGCCAAGGGCATGTCCTCCACTACGCTTCCTGAAGTCGATAATTAGCTCCTTCATTTTACTGACATTGAGGGAGAGATTATTGTTGTCGTGCCATTTCACCAGATTCTCTATTTCTTTCCTGTACTCCGTCTCGTCATTGTTTGAGATCCGACCCACTATGGTGGTGTCATCAGCAAACATAAAATGAAGCTGGAGGGGAATTTAGCCACATAGTCATTAATGTATAAGGTGTATAATAAGGGGTTGAGGAAACAGCCTTGTGGGACATCGGTGTTGAAAATAGCCATGGTAGAGGTGTCATTGCCTATCCTTACTGATTGCGGTCTGTGGGTTAGGAAGGCTAGGATCCAGTTGAGGGCAGAGCTGAGGCCCAGGCCATGGAGTTTAGAGATGAGTTTTGTAGGAATAATGGTCAATAAATAGGAGTCTGACATAGGTGTCTTTGTTATCCAGGTGTTCCAGGGTTGAGTGTAGGGCCAGGGCGATAGCGTCTGCTATGGACGTGTTGCAGCGATAGGCGGGCAAACTGTAGTGGATCCAGGCAATCTGTGAGACCGGAGTTGATTTGTGCCATGACTAACATTTTGAAGCACTTCATTATGATGGAAATCAGAGCCACTGGGCGATAGTCATTAAGGCACGCTGCCTGGCATTTTTTTGATATAGGGATGATGGTCGTCTTCTTGAAGCAGGTAGGGACCTCCAAAAGTGTACGGAGAGGTTAAAGATGTCTGGAAATACCCCTGCCAGCCGGTGCATGCAGGATCTGAGTGCTCGTCTAGGTACAGTCCAGGCCAGTCACTTTCCATAGGTTAACTTTTAAGAAGGCCGACCTGATATCTGCGACAGTGACCTTGGATACCGGTTCAGATGAGGCTTCCAGGGCAGATGAAGTCCTCTCACTGACCTCTTGCTCAAAATAGGCATAGAATGAGTTAAGCTCATCGGGAAAGGGTACATTGTTGCTGACAATTCTACATGCCTTCATCTTGTAACCTGTTATGTCATGTAGACCTTGCCATAATCGTGGGGGTCGGTGTGGCTAGCCTGGGACTCTAGCTTGGTCCGGTACTGTCTTTTGGCATCTTTGATGGTTCTCTGTACACCGTATCTGGATTTCTTGTATAGATCAGGGTCACCCGATCTGAAATTCAGTAAGCAGTGGATATCCCTGTTCATCCATAGTTTCCAGTTGGGAAACACATGGATTTGCTTCTTTGGCACACAGTCTTCTACACACTTACTAATGAAGTCTGTTACTGTAGTGGCGTACTCGTTCAGATTGGTCACTGAGTTCTTAAATATTGACCAGTCGACTGACTCAAAGCAGTCCCTTAGGAGATCATCCAATTCCTCAGACCAACATTGCACAATTTGCTTTATCGGATTCTCCAGCTTCAGGTTTTGCTTGTAAGCCGGGAGCAGGAGCACAGCCTTGTGGTCTGATTTGCCACAGTATGGACGGGCAATAGAGCGGTAGGCATGTTTGATGTTTGTATAGCAGTGGTACTGGATGTTTGTGCCTCTGGTGGGGCAGGAGACGTGTTGATAATATCTAAGTAGGACACCCTTGAGCTTGGCCTGGTTGAAGTCCCCGGCCACAATGAACAAGGCCACGGTACGTTTCATCTCAAGGCTATTTGTTGTGGTGTATATTTCATCCAGCACGATCTTCACGTCCGCATGGGGTGGGATGTAACTGCTGTCAGGATAATAGGGGTGAACTCCTGCAGCAGGTAGTAGAGGCATTTCAGCATCAGGTATTCTAGGTTCGGGGAACAGAAACTCGCCAGTGTTGCTACATCTGAGCACAAAGAGGTGTTGATCAGGAAGCAGACCCCACCTCCCCTAGCCTTGCCTGAGTACGGTCCATTCGGTGGATTGAATAATGCGCTGGTTGTAGTGCACAGTCCAATGAATTAAGAGTGAGTCATGTCTCCATGAAACAGAGCACACACCTGTCTCTCAGTTCCCTTTGAAAAGTGAGTCTGGCTTTAAGTTCATCCAGCTTGTCTTCCAGAAATTGGACATTTGCCAGGAGTAAGCTGGGGCCTTGGGACCATGTTGTTTCAGTCTCGCCCGCGGGTTCCCCATGTTTCCTTGAGTGGCTGCTTCTGTTCGGGTCTGGGAGATAGTGTGAGTAGCCTGCAGCATCAAGGGTATAGTTGTGTCCAATGAGGTTATTCGCTTCGGTCGATGTGTGGGTGGAGGATTTGTTGCCGCGGTTCCTGCATCGGCAATCGGGTCTGCGTGGTTAGATGTTGGGCTGCGGTTTGACTTCAGAGGTGGGAGGATGTTCAGACCACACTCTGGTGCGGACGGGTCGAAGGCCGCTAAGTGAATGGGCTCTCTGGGGTTGCAGTTGTGGATGAGCCAATGGCCAGGTCCATGTGTTAGGGTGCTCCAGGTCACTGCTGGGTTAGGGTCTTCCTTTGGAGGTCGGAGGATCTCTAGACCTGCAAGAAGATTTAAGAGAGCGGTGTTAGCAATTTTTAAACGGTGTGAATTGATTTTTAGAAGTGTGAGCTGATTGTATGGGGTTGGGGGGGAGGGGAGGGGAGGGGGAGGGGGGTTGGAGGGAATGCTTGGGGCCTGTGGAAGGTCACAATGTTCCAGGTCAGAGGGGTTGGGGGCTGGTGGAGTGAAGGCTCTGGCTCCAGTCTGCCCTCTGCACTCTCTCCAGAGCAATTACATCCTTCCTGTAATGTGATGACCAGAACTGCACACAAATGTGACCTTGCACAGGTCGGGGCTGGAACCTGAGACCATGCCACCTGCTTGGTTGATCATATGGTAGCTTTGCTAGCTGAGCTATCAAGGTGCCCTTTGAGAGGATGGGGATTTCAGGTAGTCATTATGAACAAGCATTGGGCTAGGTACCCAAAAGGCAGTGAGCAAACAGCAGTCTGATTGTTTTGTGACAATTGACCAGACCTGGTCTTCCTCTTAATTCCAGTCTTTCCAGCTGAAATAGTGATTTCGTTGTACTTCCTTCAATCTCTAATATCGATGAGGATATATCCGGTCTGGTTCCTGCTCAAGAAGAAAAGATAGAAGCAGGTATAAGCTATTTACCTGTCCAAGGATGAGCAGATTAGGTGGATTGGCCATGGTAAAAACATGTCCTTTAGTGCCCAGAGCTGTGTGGGTTAGGTGGAGTAGCCATGGTAAATGTATGGATAAGGTGGGGGAGAGGTCCTAGGTAAGATACCCTGTCAGAGAGTTGGTGCAGACTCCATGGGCCGAATGGCCTCCTTCTGCACTGTGGGGATTCTATGATTATATGATAAGGCCCTTTGAGCCTCCTCTCCCATTCAATCAAATCATGGCTAATCTTCAGCCTCACCTTCATTCTTCCACCTTATCCTCATCCCCTGATTCAGCCTCTGAAAATTCAGCTTTATTCACATCCTGGGTTAATCAGCAGCCAAGCATCAGAAAGACGGGAAGTCCTTTCAAATGAGAACTGTCTTTATAGCCAAGGAATAATCTTTATTCAATATCCACTGGCAATGGTCAAGGCAACCCGTTGGTTTGGGTACCCCAGACACTGCGGGCATGGTGTGCCATCCCCTGCCAGTGCATGGGAAGTTGTTCAGGCACTCAAACCATGAACTAGATTTGAAATCTCCATATACTTTTGTTTTGGATGGGGGTAGGAGGTTGAACATCAGCAAAAATCAGTCACTGCTTTCCCAATGGCTATTTCAACTATTTCCAACGTTGTTCTTTTTTCCTTTGTCCATTTAAGCCGATGTCATAGAGGTTTACAGCATGGAAACAGGCCCTTTGGCCCACCTTGTCCATGTTGCCTTTTTTTTTTGAACCCCTAACCTAATCCCAATTGCCCGCATTTGGCCCATATCCCTCTATACCCATCGTGCCCATGTAACTGTCTAAATGCTTTTTAAAAGACAAAATTATACCCGCCTCTCCTACTACTGTACCTCTGGCAGCTTGTTCTAGACACTCACCACCCTCTGTGTGAAAAAATTGCCACTCTGGACACTTTTGTATCTCTCCCCTCTCACCTTAAACCCATGCCCTCTAGTTTTAGACTCCTCTACCTTTGGGAAAAGATATTGACTATCTGGCTGATCTACGCCTCTTATTATATAGACCTGATGTACTCACAAGTTTATGAGATCGGGGCCATATTTTCAATACTTTGTGTTGTACCTTGTACCGTTTTACATTGCGGTGCAGAGAATTGAACTGAGCCAAGCTGGGATAGCTGAAAATATCACAGGCTGAAGAGGTGGGAGATCAGCCAGAAATTGCTATCTGGTGACTTCTACAGAAAGCGATTGGATGTTGGGATGAGGACAGGATTGGAATCAGTGCTGATGCGCTCCCCTCTCCCTGTGGTTGCGAATAGTCCACTAAGCTCACAAATGAGAAGCGGCGAATTGAAGTGGGACTTGGAGGGTTGCTAGACTGGAGGCTTGCAAGTCCATAAGACATGCTACAAAAATCAGAAAGATCAAGAATCATAGAATCATAGAATCCTTACAGTGCAGAAGGAGGCCATTCGGTCCATCGAGCCTGCACCGACAACTATCCCACCCAGGCCCTATCACCATAACCCCACATATTTACCCTGTTAGTCCCCCTGACACTAAGGGCAATTTTGCATGGCCAATCAACCTAACTCGCACATCTTATAGAGGTCTATAAAATAATGAGGGGCATAGATCAGCTAGATAGTCAATATCTTTTCTCAAAGGTAGGGGAGTCTAAAGCTGGAGGGCATAGGTTTAAAGTGAGAGGGGAGAGATACAAAAGGGTCCAGAGGGGCAATTTTTTCACACAGAGGGCGGTGAGTGTCTGGAACAAGCTGCCAGAGGCAGTAGTAGAGGCGGGTACAATTTTGTCTTTTAAAAAGCGTTTAGACAGTTACATGGGTAAGATTGGTATAGAGGGATATGGGCCAAATGCGGGCAACTGGGACTAGTTTAGGGGTTAAAAAAAAGGCGGCATGAAAAGTTGGGCCGAAGGGCCTGTTTCCATGCTGTAAAACTCTATGACTCTTTCAGACTGTGGGAGGAAACCAGAGCACCCGGAGGAAACCCACGCAGACACAGGAAGAACGTGCAGATTCTCACAGACAGTGACCCAAGCCAGGAATCGAACCCGGGTCCCTGGTGCTGTGAGGCAGCAATGCTAACCACTGTGCCACCGTGCCGCCCCAGGTTCGATATTGAAGGGGGCAAGATGGTTGGCTGGGCGTGCGTCAAGATGAAGACGCTGGCTCGGATTCCTGTGCAGAGCTGGTTAGCTGACACACGACAGGGTTAATGTTTGCCCCGGTCAGTATAGCTCCCTATGGCAATGAGCTGCAGCTGTTACTGCAGCATTTGATCTGTCAGACATCGAGACGTTGTGATGTGTCTCTTTAGCCTTCTGTTTGTGAAGGTTGGAGCTGATAAACTCTGTTAATAGGCAGCATTGTGATGAATGATTCTGTACCTTTTTAAAAGCTTTCAGCCCGGGCACATTGATTTTCTTAATCAATTTGTTAAATCTTATTTTGTGTCAGCCACCCACAGTCCTGTGCTGTCCCCAGCCAAAGAAACATCCTCCGATTCTCCCTCAAAGCACTTTGCAAAGAATGGATTGCTCTCACAGTGCAGTCAATAACAAGAAATATCAACATTGTGCATTTATATAGTGCCTTAAACACAGCAAAATGTCTCGAGGTGCTTCATGGAACAGCAATCAGACACAAATTGTCCCTGAGCCAAAGAAAAGGAGGAATTAAGAGATGTGACTGATAGTTTGGTCAAAGGGGGAGGTGCAAAGGAGTGTCAGAGGGGGAAGGGGAGGAGGATGTGACGTACGGAGGGAGTTGCAGAGAATCTGAACACACAGTTGCCAATGGTAAAGTGAAGAAAATCTAAATGTACCAAACCTAATCAGCAATTATGGGCCATAATATCCAGTAAGAAGTCTAACAACACCAGGTTAAAGTCCAACAGGTTTATTTGGTAGCAAAAGCCACACAAGCTTTCGGAGCCTTAAGCCCCTTCTTCAGGTGAGTGGGAAATAAACCTGTTGGACTTTAACCTGGTGTTGTTAAACTTCTTACTGTGTTTACCCCAGTCCAACGCCGGCATCTCCACACCATAACATCCAACCAGTGTTGGAAAGTGGTGGCCCACTGGAATTTCGTGTGTGTAAAGCATACCTATACGCTCTGGAAAACTGTGTGGAAATCTCTGGAGCTGCTCAGGATGTGCAGTGAACGAGTCCCCGCAGGCCAAACCCAGTGAACTCAGGAAGGCCATGCCCCCTTTTTTTACAACACTGGCTGCCGTAAAGCAGGGCGGTTTAAAGGGCCCAGTGACAGTTACAGGCCGGGGAGAAAGTAAGTGGATGGGATTTGGGTGGTTGGGAGGGCTAGTCGGATTGAGGTGGGCGGCGGGGGGAGTTGGGTCAAGAGGAGGGAGTTGGGATGGTGGGGGGAGGGGGGTTAGTCGTATATGGCTGGTGATGGGGGGAGTCTTATGGGGAATTGGTGAGGGGATTCTGAATGCCTTGCGGGGGTTGGGGGGTGTGGGGGTGGGGGGGCGGTGATTAATCAGAAGGTGGGGTTCCGGAGTGTGCGAGGCTCAGTCTGGGTCTTTAAAATAGTCATGCGGAACTTAGGAGTGGTTTTATTTCTTCTAACTCTTTCAGAGTGTAACACTGGCAGAACCATCCAAAGTTAGCCATTTAAATCATTTTGTTGGATGGTTCCCAGTGCAATCTTCCAGGGGAAGCTAGCGCTTCTGGGTAATTTCCATGTAAATCCTTACCTGGGAACTTCGGAGAGTGATTCCCCAGCTCATCTTTGGAGTACCCCCAAATCTGACCGTGAGGAGCCAGGAAGTTACACAGTGACAAACTGCTCATGCCCCTTCCCCACCCACTTTAACACATAGACTGTCCTCCTTCCTGTAGGCATTTTCCAAAGCACACATTTCCACTGCTCCAAAAGGTGGTGTGAGTGATATCATCCCATTGGACATGCTCTGAGAGGTTTCATTACATGACCTCCCGTTCCAAACCAACACACCCACCATTGGCCAGTCAACAAGTCCATCTTCATGGTGTATTGCCTTACCAGGCCATTGAGAAAGCTAACATGGTCTTTATTAGCCAATTGGAAGATCCTTTTAGGTTGGGCTATCCCATTTTTACACCGTTTTTTTGTGTGCCCTGGCTATTTTCCTCCAGAGGCCATGTGCAGCACAGATTAATCTGGATTTAATTCCTGGAGACTCCAGGGCATTCCAAGAGACGGCACGGTGGTACAGCGGTCAGCACTGCTGCTTCACAGCGCCAGGGACCGGGGTTCAATTCCAGCCTCGGGTCACTGTCTGTGTGGAGTTTGCACATTCTCCCTGTGTCTGTGTGGGTTTCCTCAGGGTGCTCTGGTTTCCTCCCACACTCCAAAGATGTGGGGGTTAGGTTGATTGGCCATGCTAAATTGACCCCAGTGTCAGGGAGATTAGGAGAGTAAATAGGATTACGGGGATAGGACCTGAGGGGGATTGTTGTCGGTGCAGGCTTGATGGACCAAATGGCCTCCTTCTGCACTGTAGATTCTATGAATTCTATGAATTTCAAGAGAGTTGGCAACACTGCATCTCAGGCACTTGCCACTTGCCATGTACAAAGTACATGCGAATAGATTTAATGGTTGACCATAGATTCACCCCTGAGCTACTGTGCAAAGTATCTACACAGCATTTGTACCTCTCCTGATTTCACGGTCTGGATCAAGAACTTATCATGTGCTGAAATGTGGTTCCAAGGCCGCATCCTCTTGCCTATTGGTGAAAGGTGGTGGGGAAATCACTGCACGGCCTGTCACTAACCAGCTCCGAAGAGCAGATTTGCACTCAGATTATAAAACTGCCCCACTAAACTTCCATTAGACCGTGCCGTACGGCAACAGCTGAAGAATCCACTCAATCACTGTCTGTGTTTCATCTGTTTATGAGAAAACAGTGGCTGGCCTTATCAGAGATAATTCTCGGACTTAGGTTACCGCTCACAAATAACGCCGTGGCTATTTTATTTAAAGGGCTTCTATCTGCCATCTCAATACTGGGAGACTTACAGCATGCTCTGAAATTCGTGCCCATCAAACAGCTATCCTTTAGTCTGAACTGATTCACAAATCAGTCGTTCCGTTACCCTGTGCAGGATAGGCTCAGTGTCGCACTAGCTTAGACTCAACAAACTCTTTTCGATAAATTGATTCCACTTAAACTGTAACCCAGAAACACATCTAATTGTCTCCGTATTTATACTGTCTGCTTTAGTGGCTGCGCTTAATAACTTAAAATCATACAGTTTTACAGCACAGAGAAAGGCCCTTTGGCCCATCATGTCTGTGTTAGCGATCAAGCACCTATCTATTCCAGTGCCATTTTCCAGCACTCGCACCATAGCCTCGTATGCTATGGCATTTCAAGTGAACCGTAGAAGAATCATAGAATCCCTACAGTGCAGAAGGAGGCCATTCAGCCCATCGAGTCTGCACCAACCACAATCTCACCCAGGCCCTATTCCCGTAACCCCACATATTTACCCTACCAGTCCCCTGACACTAGGGTCAATTTAGCTTGGCCAATCAACCTAACCCGCACATCTTTGGACTGTGGGAGGAAACCGGAGCACCCAGAGGAAACCCACGCAGACACGGGGAGAATGTGCAAACCCCGCACAGACAGTGACCCAAGCCAGGAATCGAACCAGATCCCTGGTGCTGTGAGGCAGCAGTGCTAACCACTGTGCCACCCCGAGTGCTTAACTTATTCCTCGGCATTTTGGGGTGAGAAGGTTCTGATGATTTATCTTCTGACTCCCAACTTTTTACCCTCTGACTCTAATCTGAAAGCTTTGCTGAGGTGTCCTACAAAGTCCTGATTAATAAGGAACTCATAAATTTAGTTTGCCGATCAAAATATATGACCTACACAAGTTCCAGGCACGCCATTGCTCCCAGTGCTCATGCTACAGGAAGGATTTTAATGTTTGCTCTGTTGGAAACATTAGAAAATCGCTATCTTGGTTCCCATAATTCTGCATCCATTAATTTGAAAGGACTGAAAATCAAGTTCACGATTTGGTGATAAATGAGTAAAGTTTCCTTGCCAGTAATGTAGACTCAGAAAATGGTGTACATTATCATATCCCTTGTATGTAGTTATCTTATGCATAAGAAGTAAGTCATTTAGCCCCTTGAACCTATTCTGCCAGTCAGTCTGTTCATGCCTCAACCCCACTAACCTGTCTTGATTCCCTTGTCCAATAACAATCTATTGATTTAAATCTTGAAATTTTCAACTGGCCCCCAGGATCAAGAGTTCTTTACCATCCACACACAGCGGGGTCTGAATGTAATGTACACAGAGGATCTTTTACAAGAGTGTGGAGAAACTGAGACTGGTCAATAGAAACATAATTGTCTAGAATTTTCTTGTCGGGAATCTTTTTGCCAAATGTTGGGATATCTAGTCGTACAACGGGAGAGTGCTGAAAATGTTTAGCATTGTAAAATGTTATCAGATTTTCAGCTAATTTCACTGGATCTGATGTCCTTTCTTGACACCAAATAATTGACCAAATGCACCTGGATTTTCTGTATAAAATTGGAGTTGGAAGTTCCTTAATCAATAAACTCCACAACCAAATCTCAAAGACATTTCTACCTCCTATCCGTTTGCTCCCACTTTACTATTACTCCACACATCCAGCTTTTCACACCAAACCTTCAGAACCAACCCCCCCACCCCCGCCGCCCCGCCCACGCTGAGATTTCAGAGGGAGACCAAAACTAAGAGCCATAAATATAAGACAGTCACTAATAGATCCAATAGAGAATTAAGAAGCAACTTTTTACCCAGAGATTGGCGAGAAGGTGGAACTCGCTCTTACAAGGGATTGAGGCAAATAGCATTGATGTATTTAAGGAGAATCTAGCTAAATGCACAGGAGGAAAAGGAGTAGGATAAGTAAATGGATTAGATGAATTAAGGCATGAGCATAAACACCACCATGCTCCTGTTGGGCTAAATGGTCAGTTTCTTTTTCTTTTAATTGTTCATGGAATCTGGGCACGGCCAGCATTTAATGCCTAGCCCTAACTGCCCTGGAGACGGTGGTGAGCCATCTTCTTTGAATGGCTGCAGTCCATGTATTTTAGGTATGCCCACAGTGCTGTTAGGGAGGGAGTTCCAGGATTTTGAATCAGCAATGCTGTACGTTCTTGACAATTACATAGAAACTAGAAACAGGAGTAGGCCATTCGGACCTTCGAGCCTGCTCCGTCATTCATATTGATCATCGAATTCAATATCCTGATCCCCCTTCCCCCCATATCCCTTGATCCCTTTAGCCCCAAGAGCTATATCTAATTTCTCCTTGAAATCAGACAACGTTTTGGCCTCAACTACATTCGGTGACAGTGAATTCCACACTTCAGCACCCTCTTGGTGAAGAAATTTCTCCTCACCTCAGTTCTAAAAGGTTTACTCTTTATCCTTAAACTATCATCCCTAGTTCTGGACTCCCCCACCATTGGGAACATTCTTTCTGAATCTACCCTGTCTAACCCTGTTAGAATTTTATAAGTTTCTATGAGATCCCCTCTCACTCTTCTAAACTCCAGTGAATATAATCCTAACCAACTTAGTCTCTCCTCACATGACAGACCTGCCATCCCAGAAATCAGCTTGGTAAACCTTTGCTGTACTCCCTCTGTAGCAAGGACCTCCTTCTTCAGATAAGGACACCAAAACTGCACACAATACTCCAGGTGTGGCCTTAGCAATGCCCTATACAACTGCAGCAAAATATTCCTTTTCCTATACTCAAATCCTCTCGCTATGAAGGCCAATATACCGTTTGCCTTCTTTACTGCCTGCTGTACCTGCGCGCTTACTTTCAGCGACTGATGCACGAGGACACCAAGGTCTCGTTGAGTATCCACCTCTCTCAATTTACACCCATTCAAGTAATAATCTGTTTTCCTATTATTGCTACCAAAGTGGATAACCTCACATGTATCCGCATTATACTGCACCTGCCATGCAGATGCCCACACACTCAGCCTGTCCAAACTTGTGTAAAGATTTACCTAATTATATGTAAAGATTAAATAAACTTCTTAAAGATGAGGTCTGTGCATGCATGCACCCGTATCATAGTGCACACATGAGGGAGAAAGGAATAGGGTGGGAAGGAGTAAATAGAGTGGGGGAAAAGCTTGTGCGGAACATGAACACTAACATACTCCATTTGGGTTGATGGGGCTGTTTCTGTTCTGTAGATTCCATGCAATTCTATGCATGCAATTACAGCATGGATTTCAATGCCTTTTAGCCTTTATTAATATCACTTTCACCCGTCCCCGCACAGCAGCCTAGAAAACACAGCTGAGTGTGGGTTAGGAAAATAGGCTGTCCATTGCCCTGGTCACCCATTTTGAAAACTGTTACAGATTTCAGTTCCAGCAATTCTACACGTTGAGAATAAATACAGGTGAGGCACTCCATTTGGCCCAACTTTGTTCATTCACCTAGAATGCTTCCAACTTTCTCCATCACAACATCCACTAAAGTGATTCCAAGGTTTTGCATCCATTATCCTTCCTATAAGTCCATCTGACTTGTTGATCAATCTTTATGTGGAGCATTTCCTCCTGAGATCTTTCCAAACTGTCCTTCTGCCAGATTTAGCTATGCTGTCTTATTAAAATACCTTGGGTTACCTTCAAGTCATGCTCAAGATTTACTTTATCTATATTGTTTAATATCCCATACTTCTACAAACTTTCACTCTTGTTCTCCTCTTCTCTAGGAGAGCTCAAGTTTGATCTGCACAGCGGCAGCAGTATGTACCATCTACGAGATGCATTGCAACAACTCATCACAAACTTCATTTGACAGCACCTCCCAAACCTATCACATCTACCACCTAGAAGGACAAGGGCAGCAGATACATGGGACCACCACTACCTTGAGGGTGTCATGGACAAGTTGGGCTAAAGGGCCTGTTTCCATGCTGTAAACCTCTTTGACTCTATGACTACCTGCAAGTTCCCCTCCTTAGGGCGACTGTGGTTAGCACTACTGCCTCACAGCACCAGAGACCCGGGTTCAATTTGTCTGTGCAGAGTCTGCATGTTCTCCCCGTGTCTGCACAGGTTTCCTCCGGGTGCTCTGATTTCCTCCCACAGTCTGAAAGATGTCCTGGTTAGATGCATTGGCTATGCTAAATTTTCCTTCATTGTACCCGAACAGGCGCCGGAGCGACTAGGGAATTTTCACAGTAACTTCATTGCAGTGTTAATGTAAGCCTACTTGTGACACAAATAAATCAACTTTAAAAACTTTAAACTTAAAAAAAAACTTTTTAAAAAAACTTTAAGTTACACACCAGCCTAACTTAAAGTTAAGTTTATTTATTAGTTCACAAGTAGGCTTACATTCACACTGCAATAAAGTTACTGTGAAAATCCCCTAACTTGGGACTATATCGACATTCCTCCACTATCGCTGGGTCAAATTAATCCTGGAATTCCTTCCCTAGCATCACTGTGGGTGTACCTATATAACATGGACTGCAGTGGTTCAAGAAGGCATCTCACCACCACCTCCTTGAGGGCAGTTAGGGGTGGGCAATAGATGCGCTAATCAAATCCCTTAAAAGAATAACTAACTTAATTCTTTGGTTCAGGGATCAACATTGTGGCACTTCTCTCTATAATTTCATAGTACCTTCAACTCTGCCTCGCCTCTCAGTGCTCAAAAATGACCATAATACTCGAGGCGTGATCTGATTAGAGAACAGTGCAAATTAAATAAAACTTCCTCTAACTAGTGGTTCACAAGTGAAGTCCAAAATAACTGACCCTCTTTTTCGGCACCAAGTACCGAGAATGCTGATGAAGATAATCTTCGATGTAAAGAAGTTCTCCCCAGTGTCCTGGCCAAAATTTATCCCTCAACCAACATCACTCAAAGCAGGTTATCTGGCCATTATTACATTGTTGATACGTGGGACTTACTGTGAACAAATTGGCTGCTTTTCTTTTCTTTCATTACAAGAGAGACTACACTTAGAAAGTATTGGCTGTAAAGCTCTTTAGTATATCCTGAAGCCTTGAAGAAGACTATATACAAAGGACAAAGAAAGGTACAACACAGGAACAGCCCTTCGCCCCTCCAAGCCTGCGCTGATCATGATGCCCTTACTAAAAAAAAAAGACCTTACGCCCTTACTCGGTCTGTATCCCTCTATTCCCTCCTTATTCTGTACCCATCCAGATGCCTCTTAAACATTGCTAACATGCCTGCTTCCACCACCTCCTCCGGCAGCGCTTTCTTGGCACCCACCACTCTTAGTGTGAAAAACTCCCCCCGGCACATCCCTTTTAAACTTTTCCCCCCTCACCTTGATCCTGTGCCCTTCGTAATTGACACTTACCCCCTGGAAAAAAGCCTCTGACATTCCACCCTGTCTATGCCTCTCATAATTTTGTAGGCCTCGAGCAGGTCTCCCCTCAGCCTCTGTCTTTCCAGTGAAATTTATTCATGTTCTTTTTTTGAATTTGAAATAAAGTTATTTTGGACCTCGATACTCCTGCACAGAAGCCAAGTCAATTAATGAGACAACTTCAACCTTGCATTGTAAATAAGGCAATTTCCAAATTACTTATTGGATTCCAATTCAAATTATAGAATCATCTCAAATAGCGGGCATTATATTACTGATTTGTATGGGTGCATCAGTCCCAAGGAGCTTCTTATAACACTGGAGTCAGGTTATTTTACTTGTAGGGATATCTTTGACAACACTGTCATCATCAGTGGCACCCTCCATAATAAGTGTTTCCGTGCCATTCAAATCCTTGCGCTCAAAAAGCTCCGTGGCCTTGCCCTCTGCTCCCGATCTCTGCAACTTCCTCCCGACCTACAACAGTCTGAGATTTCTATGCTCCTTAAATTCTGCCCACTTGCACAATTCCAATTTCTATCATTGTTAGTCATTCCTCCGGCTGCCCAGGCACTAAACTCCAGAATTCCCTCCCTAAACTTCTCCGTCTTTCTATGTCTCTCCACATTAACACTTATTTATTTGACCAATGCTTTGATCACCGCTTTGGAGAGTCATACAGATCGAAACGTTAACTCTGTTTCTCTCTGTAAAGTTCTCTCTGTAAAGATGCTGCCAGACCTGCTGAGTTTTTCCAGCATTTTATTTCAAATGTCTCCCCATGTGTCTCTGTTTCAAATTTGTGTCTCATAAGCTCCCATAAAGCGCCCTGACCATGGGAATAGACCATTCAGCCCCTTGAACCTACTCCACCATTTCATGAGATCATGGCTGATCTGCGACCTAACACCTTAGACTCACGTTTGTCCCATGTCCATGATAGAATCTATCAATCTCAGATGCAAGATGAACAATTGATTTTGCACCAATTGCCATTTGTGGGTGAGAATTCTAAAACCTCTACCACCTTGAAGAATAGTTTCTGAATTTTACAACCAGCTCTAATTCTTTGACCATGTCTCCTAGTCCGAGACTTCCAACCAATAGAAAGAGCTGCTGGAAAATCTCAGCGGGTCCGACAGCATCTGTGGAGAGAGAATAGAGCCAACCTTTCAAGTCTGGCTGGTCATCCGGACTCGAAACGTTGGCTCTATTCTCTCTCCACAGATGCTGTTGGACCTGCTGAGATTTTCCAGCGTTCTCTGCTGGAACATTTCAGGTTCCAGCATCCCCAGCATATTGCCTTCACAATAGAAATAGTTTCTCTCTATCTACCCCGCTATTACCCTAAGCTACTTCAAAGTTGACATATACTTGCTCAGATCTGTTAAAGATGGTGGAAGAGGCATGGTTACTGGCAGCTTTGAGGCCTGTTACCATCATTACAATGATTGAATATGGAGTTGCCGGCGTTGGCCTGGGGTAGGCAGAGTAAGTAGTCTCACAACACCAGGTTAAAGTCCAACAGGTTTATTTGGTAGCACAAGCTTTCGGAGCGCTGCTCCTTCATCAGGTGAGACTCACCTGATGAAGGGGCTGTGCTCTGAAAGCTCGTGCTACCAAATAAACCTGTTGGACTTTAACCTGGTGTTGTGAGACTACTTACTGTACAATGATTGAAGTAACTTTTGGGGCACTTCTGTGTCTTAAATATAAAATTGAAAACTAACCCTTCCTCTATTTTTAAAGAAAATCTTCCAAAGGTTGTGCAAAGGTTATGGCAAGCGCATATCCAAGTATTTTTTAAATATGTGATGCTTTCTGCGTCCACCACTCTTTTAAGCTGTTACCCTCTGGTGGGGAAAGGTTATTTTTCTTAACTCCCTTCTAAACTTTCAGCTAATTACTTTAAATCTACAGCCCCTGGTTATTGACATCTCTGCTAATGGAATCCACTCATTCACGCCCTTCTTAATTAGGTACACCTTGATTAAAGCTTTCCTCAGCCTCTTGTTGCAAAGAAAACAAACCCCAGCCTATCCACACTTTTTGTCACAGCTAAGACTAGCAACCCTCAGCAGAATAATTTCTCTTAACTTCACTTTCTGAATCTTAAATTTGAAAATTCCAGTTCCTAACTCGGGCTCAATGGAAATGGTTCGGTTCTCTCCCGACCCCATTTACCTGATTAAAACCATTCTCTTTGGATAACAGCTCCCACGAAAAATCACACGGAATAAACACTGTGTTTTGTTAATTTGAAAAAAGTGATTTTGAGGACTGGTGGGGGGGTTAAATGAACTAATAGAAGGTCCTTCATTGAGGATCTTTCCTTTACCAGAGGGAAAAGGGGGTGTGGGGGGAGGGTTCAGGGGCAAAGTATTCACTCATTCTCCCCAGCCCTCCAGAAAAAGATCTTATTCAATGAGTTTGGCAAATGGAATGAAATCTTTCTCCTCATCTCTGCCTAGCCCTGGTGACAACGAAGGCCACAAAAAAAGAAAGAACTTACATTTATAGCATCTTTCACCAGCCTTAGGATATCCCAAAACACCTCAGAGTTGACAAAGTAGAATCATTGAATCCCTACGGTGCAGAAGGAGGCCATTCAGCCCATCAGGTTTGCACCAATTCTCTGACAGAGCATCTTTACCCACGTGCCCGCCCCACCCTATCCCCATTTACCCCAATGATCCTCCTAACCTGCACATATTTGGACACTAAGGAGCAATTTAGCATGGCCAATCCACCTAACCTACACATCTTTGGACACTAAGGGGCAATTTAGCAGAGCCAATCCGCCTAAGGCGCACACCTTTGGAATAAGGGAGGAAACGGGAGGAAACCCATGCAGACACAGGGAGAAACTCCACACAGACAGTCACCCAGTAAAGGCTGGAATTGAACCCAAGTCCCTGGCACTGTGAGGCAGCAATGCTAACCACTGTGCCACTGTGACACCCCACGGTAGGGCAGACAGCATCTTGGGGTACTTACGACAGTCCAGCACTCCCTCAGTCATGCACTGGTGTGTAATGGTTACTGAGTTCAAGCATCCAGACTGGAGTGGAGCACCGGGTTCAATCAATTAAAGTCATGTTAAAAACTTTGGCTTACTGAGTAGTTACGGGTGCAGGGAGCTTCACTATTACAGTTCATTGAAGGTTTCTACATCCACTGTAAGTTTGGTGATCAGAAACACTACTGCCAACAACCTGCCAACTCCTTTTGTTTTATTCTGGATAAATAAATATCAGCAAATACTCATGCATTTTGCATCTTGCACGCTTTAAAAAATAATAATAAATAGAACAGTCCACTAGAAGAAACAAATTGCCAATTTCCTTTCGCAAAACACAAGTCAGACTTTCTGCTGAGAATTTTTACAAGCTCGTTTGTCTCTGAGTTACGGTTGTCAGGTTAATCGAGGCTCCCCCCTTTCCCCAACCCTCGCACCCCGTCCCAATGCTGGAGGTAAACTGGAGTTTTAAGTGATGCAATTGTTTGGTTTTTTTGCATTCATTTATAAAGCAGCTTCGAAAGAGGGGAAGAAGAAGAAAAGGAGGAGGAGGAGAAGAAGAGGAATCAAGTCAAACTTGGGTCACCAAGGCTTTCCGGTTCGGCGAGCTGGTAGATTCTGGGTGTCCGCTGTCAGTGGGACAAAAACCATCCAACATGTCATTTTGTAGAGGGGCGCAGAAATTGTCGATAAGGTCATCTTCCAGCTCAGTGCTTTTGTCAGTCACTGACTGCGTTTTGGGACTGGGGGGCAGGTAAGGGCACGTTGTCACGTGCGAATACTGGGTCTGATCCTCACTCTCGATCCCCCTGTGGTAGAAGTAGCTGAAATTGGAGACTATCACGGGCACGGGCAAGGAGATGGTGAGCACACCAGCAATGGCACAGAGAGATCCCACAATCTTGCCTCCCAAGGTGCTGGGGTACATGTCTCCATAGCCCACGGTGGTCATGGTGACCACTGCCCACCAAAAGGACTCGGGGATGCTGGTGAAGATGGTGTCCTTGTCTTCAGACTCAGCAAAGTAGACAGCGCTGGAAAAGAGGATGACTCCAATGAAGAGGAAGAAGATGAGGAGGCCCAACTCCCTCATGCTGGCTTTCAGGGTCTGTCCCAAGATCTGCAGACCCTTGGAGTGCCTGGACAGCTTGAAGATCCTGAAGACCCGGACCAGACGAATGACCCTGAGGATGGCGAGGGACATGGCCGGCTGCGCCACCCCGCGCTGCCTGGCAAACTCGGTGCCCAGCGCCACAAAGTAAGGGATGATGGCCACAAAGTCGATGATGTTCATGATGTTCTTGAAGAAGCCAGGCTTGCTGGGGCAGACGATGAACCGCAGGAAGAGTTCGAAGGAGAACCAGCAAATGCACATGGTTTCCACCACAAAGAACGGGTCGTGGAAAGGGTTGCCCGTCTCCTCCAGGTGGGTGCTGTTGCCCCGGTGGGGGTGGAGGGGCAAGGTAGGGTCCAGCTCGTCCCGGAATTCAGGCAGGGTCTCCAAGCAGAAGACCACGATGGAGATGAGAATCACCAGTACTGAAATGATAGCGACCACCTTGGCAGGGGGCGAGCTCTCGGGGTACTCAAAGAGCAGCCAGAGCTGCCTTTGGAACTCGTTGCTGGGCATGGGCCTCTCCTCTTCCTTGATGAAGCCTTCATCCTCTCGGAAGCGGGTCACCGCCTCGTCCCCCAGCTCGTAGAACCTCAGCTCCTCCATGAAGACTTCCAGGGAGACGCTGTTTGGTCTCTTCAACCTGCCTCCGGACTGGTAATAGTACAGGATGGCATCGAAGCTGGGGCGGTTCCTGTCGAAGAAGTACTCGTTCCGCAGGGGGTCGAAGTAGCGGATTCTCCTCTGGGGGTCCCCCAGCAGGGTGTCCGGGAACTGGCGGAGCGTCTTGACCTGGGTCTCGAAGCGGAGCCCGGACACATTGATGACCACCCTCTCGCAACACTCGCCGTGGCCCTGCCTGCACACATCGTAGCGCTTCTCATAGTTACACAGGGACTTTTCCATGGTCTCCGAGGTTAGGAGAGAGGAACCTTCCTATCCTCCGTTGCTCAGAAGTGTGGCATTGCCATGTTGCTTGCCGCTGCTCAGTCTAGCTCTGAGCCACAATCTCTGCTTTGGTAGAAAAAAAGGTGGGGGGGGGAGAGAGACAAGAACTCCTTGTGTGTGTAATGCGTGCTGGAGATTTTTTTTTACAATATTAAACAGTATATCGTTTTGCAGCCAGCCCCTCCTCGGGAACAAGATCAAGTTTTCAGCCAACTCTCTCTGATGGCATAAAAATAAACCAGCCAGGAGACGCCTCTTTAACACTATCGATACTTCATCCCGAGAACCACAAGCTCCCTCTTTACAACATTCAGATTACACTGGCTTTGTGATTGTTTTTTGTTCCCTCTTGCTTATTTCCTCCCTGCTGGATTTATTTGTTTATTTATCTAATCCTTTATTTCAAATTCTTGTTTTCTCTCTTTATTTTTTAAATCTTGCCTGCCTTTGACAGCCTGCTTGGCTCGCCCTCTGCTCGCTGGCTCACTTGCTGCTGGTATGTGACATTTGAATCTCGTTTCTTGCCTGCTTCAGTTCTCAATGTGTATGCATCTGTATATCTTTCCTCCCTTTGAAACAAGCTATTTACTTGCCCCAATTTAAACAAGAAAATCTTAACACAAGGGCTGACAGCACTTGCAAAGTTTGCACCAGACAAGCTCAACTCAGATAACAGTGGCTGTAATGTGTGCTCTCATAAGTACATCAGATTTTGTCTGCGATTTCCTGCATATTGCTGGTAGCTGTGTGCATCGCTGCTGGTGTTACATTGCATATCTGGCATGGAAAAAATCCAAGGTAAAGTTTATTAGTCACAAGTAGGTTTATATTAACACTACAATGAAGTTACTATGAAAATCCCCTAGTCCCCTGGTTAGGTACATTGACCCGAACAGGCGCCAGAGTGTGGCAACTAGAGGAATTTCACAGTAACTTAATTGCTTTACTAAAGCTTACACAAGTAAGCTTTACTTGTGACTAATAAATAACCTTCAACTTTTAGTCGCCACAGTCCAGCACCTGTTCGGTACACTGAGGGAGAATTTACCATGACCAATTCACCTAACTTGCACATCTTTCAGACTGTGGGAGGAAACCCACGCAGACAAGGGGAGAACGTGCAGACTCCACACAGACAATGACCCAAGCTGGGAATTGAACCTGGGTCCCTGGCATTGTGAGGCAGCAGTGCTAACCACTGTGTCACCATGCCGCCCCACTTGGCCCAACCGGCCAATGCTAACATTAATGTTCCACATTAATGTTCCTGCACCCTTCTTCATCTCATTCCATCAGTATATCCTTTTCTCCCTCATGGGCAACACGATGGTTAGCACTGCTGCCTCACAGCGCCAGAGACCCGGGCTCAATTCCGGTCTTGGGTGACTGGGATGTAAGGGTGTCGATGGATAAGGAGTTGAGGTGCCATCATGCTCTGTTTGAATGGTGATGATGACTATCGTCTTATGTTCTACATTTTACTCCTCTGCTCCCTCTCTTTCCCATGTAGTCAGACCCACATACTTAAGTGCAGAATGCTTAGGAGCAATCAATCCTTATGGACTCCTAACTATGCACTGGGATATTGCAGTACTGTTTGCTTCAAGTATTGGATTGCAAAGTTGCCGTGGAGGGTTGATTCACTTCCAATATTCTGCCGCCAGTTCTGTGAACTTGGAGCCAACCCGACCTCGAGATCCTGCTAGCTGGCATTCCAAACAGGATCTCCTTCAGATCACTACAGGACAGTGAGCTTTCATGAGGCAAAGAGCAAATAATGGCAGCTGTTTATGAAGAGCATAGCTTACCGTACAATATACGAGTGCAATGCCAATATTCCTAGCACTGGATGGGTATACTCCAGATCCCCTGGGCAATCGCTAGTGGGAGGTGCAGAGCTCCAGGAAGAAACACTTGTCTCTCTGCAACCCAATCATGCTAAGCACCGAACCTTAGATACATCTCAGATCTGGCTTCTCTGTACTGCCTCCTAGTGGCCACTGCATTTCCTTTAGCTTGATGGAATGACCACTGCCAGATACCTGGTGAAATGCCAGGCAGCTTTATTTTATAGAACATAGAACATAGAACAGTACAGCACAGAACAGGCCCTTCGGCCCACGATGTTGTGCTGAGCTTTATCTGAAACCAAGATCAAGCTATCCCACTCCCTATCATCCTGGTGTGCTCCATGTGCCTATCCAATAACTGCTTAAATGTTCCTAAAGTGTCTGACTCCACTATCACTGCAGGCAGTCCATTCCACACCCCAACCACTCTCTGCGTAAAGAACCTACCTCTGATATCCGTCCTGTATCTCCCACCATGAACCCTATAGTTATGCCCCCTTGTAATAGCTCCATCCACCCGAGGAAATAGTCTTTGAACGTTCACTTTATCTATCCCCTTCATCATTTTATAAACCTCTATTAAGTCTCCCCCCAGCCTCCTCCGCTCCAGAGAGAACAGCCCTAGCTCCCTCAACCTTTCCTCATAAGACCTACCCTCCAAACCAGGCAGCATCCTGGTAAATCTCCTCTGCATTCTTTCCAGCGCTTCCACATCCTTCTTCTAGTGAAGTGACCAGAACTGCACACAATATTCCAAATGTGGTCTCACCAAGGTCCTGTACAGTTGCAGCATAACCCCACGGCTCTTAAACTCCAACCCCCTGTTAACAAAAGCTAACACACTATAGGCCTTCTTCACAGCTCTATCCACTTGAGTGGCAACCTTTAGAGATCTGTGGATATAGACCCCAAGATCTCTCTGTTCCTCCATTTTCTAGTTCTACAGTGCGATATGACAGTCATTCCACAGATGAGACATTAAGTAGGGGCCCTATCTACCTGTTCATCTGGATGTTAAAAGCCCCATGGTAAGATATTGAAGAGCAAGAAACTGGTGCCCGGGACAACAGTCCTCCACGGACGCTGAACAGGTTAGTTATCTCATTGCAGCTTTTAGAATCTTGCTGCATGCAAAATAGCTTTTGCATTTGCCGACATAAAATTCATTTGATGTGAAGTGCTTGAGGACTTTTCTGCTGGATGTGTTCAATGCCGTTTTAATGCATTTTTTTTTCTTATTTGACACAGTTGCTTAATCCAGAGCCTCTTGTCTGGGAAGCTCGCCACTCAATGGGTGTGTGTCCCTTTCTCAAAGCCCCTAACAGAAGGACCTGTCCGCTAAAAGAGGTTGAGATGAGGAGAATTTTAATCACATTGAGTTATAATCTAGATTCACTGCTTGATAGGGTGGTGGGCGTTAAATTCAATGGTAATTTTAATAAGGAAATTGGATAAATACTTGAAAGAGAGAGAATTACAGGAAAGAGTAGGTGGGTGGGACTAATTAGATTTCATTTTCAAAGCCCCAACATAGGCATGATGGGCTGAAGGGCCCCCTGTGTTGTAAGATTCTAGGAGTAAAGGTTGGTGGGACCATCAGTGCCACCAAAACCCCTGGTAGACCATTGTTCATTTTCTTACGTCCCAACATTGGCTACTTGCAAGACACAAAATGTTACAGATTGCATGAGTGCGAGTTCATTGTTATCGCCCAGATGTAAATACACTCTTAGTCACCGTTGATGCAGTATTGTTCTTGATTGACAGCATTGTTATACCTCTGGTGAGAAAATTCTGAATTATGTATGTAACATCAGAAAAATACATAAAAAGTCAAGACCAAGTAGTATTACAAGCAATAGCACATGCAGGTAATGCTGAACCAATGCTTAAAGACACCTTTTCGCCTAAGACAAATACTCCCGAGACAATAATGATGCGTCTGATTCTTATACTAGATGATCAAACATGTGTAATCGCACATTTGTCACCATTCAGAATCCACTCACCAACCGATCAGCACTCACTTCTCAAACAGCATAAATTGTTGTTCCTCCATTAGTTTGGTAATTTCTTGTGAGCTATCCTGATGAGTCCAAGATGAAAAACTTTGACAGCATGTCTCTCAGCACATACTCAAGTCATGTGCCACCAAAGGACTCTTTCACACATTAGACTTAAAATGCTAGATTGGGTGTTTCTTTTAGATCTCCACATAGCTGGTAGACTGATAAACTGATACATTATTATTCAGCACACGACTGCAGTGCGACAGTTAATATGGTATCCTGGGATATATATTCAAGTATGGGGAGGTGATGGCCTAGTGGTATTAGTGCTAGACTGTTAATCTACAAACTCAGCTAATATTCTGGGGATCCAGGTTCGAATCCTACCAATGGCAGATGGTGGAATTTGAGTTCAATTAAGAAACATCTGGAAATAAGAATCTACTGATGACTATGAAAACAATTGTCGATTGTTGGTCTGGTTCACTAATGTTCCTGAGGGAAGAAAATCTGCCGTCCTTACCCGGTCTGGCCTACATGTGACTCCAGAGCCACAGCAATGTTGTTGACTCTCAACTGCCCTCGGGCAACTAGGGATGGGCAATAAATGCTGACCAGTCAGCAATGCCCATGAATAAAAAAAGAAAATAATTCCTAGCTCTTTATGAATAATAAAAAGTAAAGTTTATTTATTGATCACAAGTAGGTTTACATTAATATTGCAATGAAATTAGTGTGAAAATCCCCTAGTTGCCACACTCTGGCACCTATTCAGGTACACTGAGGGAGAATTTAGCATGGCCAATGCACCTAACCAGCATGTCTTTCAGACTGTGGGAGGAAACCGGAGCGCCCGGAGGAAACCCACGCAGACACGGGGAGAACGTGCAGACTCTGCACAGGCAGTGACCCAAGGCTAGAATTGAACCCAGGTCCCTGGCACTGTGAGGCAGCAGTGCTAACCACTGTGCTACCGTGCCACCCATTATGTAATATAACATGTATGTTTGTGGCTTTTGTTATCACTTTGGCCAAATCTATTATCTCAGAGAATTTTTAAAAACCGTTGGCCTCCAAAAGTTCATGATGATCTCCAAAGATTTGATCTGACAGCTATGTTGATTTGGAACCTCCAGCCCTGTTGTTGAAATAAAGCTCAAAGCTGTCTGAATAAATCCATTCCAGTCTCTTAAACAGCTGGCACTCGTTTTGCCTACATATAGGGCAGGGTTTTCCGGCCTCGCTCAAGTGAGACCGGAAATTCCCGCCCGAGGCCAATGGAGATTTCCCTTGCCGAACCCTCACCTTAGCCGATTCCATGGCAGGCGAGGTGGTAGCTTTCCGGTCATAGTTTCTGCCATTGCAAAGTAGATATTGCATTTATGAAATATTACTATTCTGTTAAAGATTATAAACTAACCCAAAGTGGCTCATATGACATGAATGTCAATGCAAACAGGAAGACATTTCAGATTCAAAGTGGAATCTAAATTAAAAGAGTGTAAATACTTCTATGCAGACAAGTGCATTTCCAATTTACACGGCGTTCAAACTATGCTGTGCCCTGACATGCCACATTATACCTTGCTTCCACAGAGAACTGAAATTAACTTAAGAGGCACAGTGGTTAACACTGTTGCCTCATTGCGCCAGGGACCAGGGTTCAGTTCCTGGTTTGGGTCACTGTGTGGAGTTTGCACGTTCTCCCCGTGTCTGTGTGGGTTTCCTCCGCATGCTCTGGTTTCCTCCCATAGTCCAAGAGACATGCTGGTTAGGTGCATTGGCCATGCTAAATTCTCCCTCAGTGTACCTGAACAGGTGCCGGAGTGTGGCAACTAGGGGATTTTCACAGTAATTTCATTGCAGTGTGAATGTAAGCCGACTTGTGACTAATAAATAAACTTTGAAACTAAATGCTGGAAACTGAACAGAAGAACCTTGAATTACTTAGAGTTGTTATTTGGGTGCCACTTCCCATCTGCCCTATGGGAGCGCCCTGATTCTGCCTCAGATTAGAGGAATCTTAATGCATTAGTTGGGTGCCCTCACAATTAGCAGGGCAACAGGATTGCCCAACCCAGGAGATTCAGAGTCAGCACCAACTGGTGGGTTTGTGGAATAGCCTCAGAAAATATCAGATACTGGTGCCTTTGTGGAATACACTGTCTTCCATTTGAAGTAGAGAAACTGTGGCCGTTTGTATTGTAGTGGTGTCTGAAAAGTGCTGGACACAAGGGCTGCATTCACAGAGAAAGAAATTGGCCCAACTGCTGAAATAGAGGTTTACCAATGATGTATAGGTTTTGACATGTCTCCAACCAAACATTAATCATTTGTTTCCCATTTTATAGATTTTAAGCATTCCGTATTGTTGGACGAGTAAGAGAAAAGAACGAAAAGCAATCTGCACTTGCTTTGGTCTTTAACCCACAATAGGGTTAAGCTTAAGGATCAATATATAAGGTTTCATTTCAGCTTCGATTAACTGTCACTGCGTTAAAAATATCTAAGCCCTGAATTTGCGGAATAGATTACTAGCTTAATGTGCTCATTTGAAATGTTTCTCTGGCTTTTTTAACAAACTTTGATTTGGTTTGATTTATTATTGTCACATGTATTAACATTGTCACAATATTATATATTGTCACATATACAGTGAAAAGTATTGTTTCTTGCGCGCTATACAGACAAAGCATGCCGTTCATAGAGAAGGAAAGGAGAGAGTGCAGAATGTAGTGTTACAGTCATAGTTAGGGTGTAGAGAAAGATCAATTTAATGCGAGGTAGGTCCATTCAAAAGTCTGATGGCAGCAGGGAAGAAGCTGTTCTTGAGTTGGTTGGTATGTGACCTCAGCCTTTTGTATCTTTTTCCTAATGGAAGAAGGTCTTAATTGGAAGAATGTCAAACTGGCTCAAAATACACAAGTTAACACTTTAAAAACAGAGAACACTTTAACCATTTGTCCATTAGTGTCCTGTGGTGTCCTTTCAAGGCCTTAAAGTTTGTAAGAAAACAGTGCTTATACAGGAAGTCCAAGAATGATAATAGTTTGAACATGTCTCAAGATTGGAAATGGCTAGAATAATTTTCATGATCCTGACACAGATATATGTGGAGCAAGTAGTCATGAAAGAGCTAGATAGACAACGTCAAGCGTGATCTGTCACAGAAAGGGATTAGTTCAGAACCAGCAACAGTGCAGAGTGAATTCACTTGGCCCCACAGCCATGGTTTAGCTGATGGACAGAGAAGACAGGTAGGGAAGATAAGAGAGTGTATAGGGAAAAAACACAAGGAAAGGAGCAGTATACTGTGAAACATGGCATACATAAGGCTGGTCAAATAATAACAAATAGGACTAAGAGCAGAATACATCAGAAGTAGGGAATGGCTAGTGCAGCTTAGGTTACGCAACTGCATTGACCATGAAAGAGAATAGTCAACAGTTACCTGGGTCAAAGGCTTTCTATAATGATCCATACAACCACGCGATATGACTCTGACTCATAAGGAGAAGCTCAGGGAAGGTTAAGCAGATGTGAGGACAAGTAATTTAAAAAATAATACAAAAGCAGAAGGTCTGATAAAGCCATAGAGACTGTGAGGCCCAGGGGTTACAAAACCACAACCTAAATTTGTCCTAAGTTTGCAATATGGAGAAAAGGGGAAGAGTTGACACTTGATTGACTCGTGATTTATTCTGAAGCAATGTTGCATGCAACAATTGTGCAAAGATGGATAAATATAGTGCTTTGAGTTGTAAGTGAGAGTGCCTCCGAGCTCGACTTTATTATTTTATTTGTTTATGAGTCACAAGTAGGCTTACATTAATACTGCAATGAAGTTACTGTGAAAATTCCCTAGTCGCCACACTCCGGCACCTGTTCGGGTTACACTGAGGGAGAATTTAGCACGGCCAATGCACCCTAACCAGCACGTCTTTCGGACTGTGGGAGGAAACCGGAGCACCGGGAGGAAACCCAAGCAGACACGGGAAGAAGGTGCAAACTCCGCACAGACAGTGACCCAAGTCGGGAATCAAACCCGGGTCCCTGCCTCTCCCGCATGCATGTGGTAAAAGCTTGAATAAATTTGTCTTGTTACGCTGCACTCAAGTCTGACAGCTCAATCTTTAGTGAATCCTCCAACCGACAGGAATTCAGTTAAATTGTACAAGTACAAAATGAGTTTATTAAGGGCTCTGCTGTTGTTTTGGTCCTTGTACCAATGGTCAGTTCTCCATATGTACCAATGACTGTCTTTATCTTGATTCTGACTTTCCTTGATCAGTGGTACATCACAAGGAGAACATTCAGCCCACTGAGCCAGAGCTGGACTGTGAAAATACCAACGACACGGTCCTTTTATCTTGCTGCTTCCTCATACCATTTAAGAGATGGGTACCTGTGTGCGATAAATCCCTCTCCTAATTATCCTTGCATCAGATTTGTTAAAAAAAAAATGTGGAGAGACTGGAAAAGCTGGGGTTATTCTCCTTAGAACAGAGAAAATAAAGGGGAGATTTAATACAGTTGTTCAGAATTAATTCGATAGAGTAAAGAGGGAGGAAGGCTTTGCAGTGGTTGATAACCAGAAGATACTGATTTAAGTTAATTGGCCAAAAAATCAGGGGAAAAAGAATTAAAACTTTTTCATTATGAGCTATTACGCTATGGAATATTCTGTCTGAAAGGACAGTGGAAGTAGATTCAATGATAACCTTCGAAAGGGAATTGGATAAATTCTTGAAATGGAAAATTTTGCAGGAATATGGGGAGTGGGATTCATTGGATAGCTCTTTCAAACAGTTGGTGCAGGGATGGAAGTCCTCCTTTTGTTGAGAATGAACCAATAGGTACAGGAGTAGGCCATTCAGCCCATCAAACCTGCTCTGCCATTTAATACAATCATGGCTGTTTGGACACTTCCATGCCTTTTACCCACACTATCTCCATAACCCTTAACCTTACAGTCAATCAGAAGTCTATCAATCTCTGCTTTAAACAGACTCAATGACTGAGCTTCCATATCTCTCTGGGGTAGAGATTTCCAAAGATTCACTACCCTCTACGTAAAGAAATTTCTCCTGATCTCAGTCCTAAGTGGCTTCCTCCTTATTTTGTAATTGTGCCCCCTGGCTCTATACTCCCCAAACATCTGACCCGCATCTATCCTGTCTATTCCTTTAAGTATTTTGTAGGTTGTAGGGGTGGCACAGTGGTTAACACTGCTGCCTCACAGCACCAGGGACCCGGGTTCAATTCCCAGCTTGGGTCACTGTCTATGTGGAGTTTGCACATTCTCCCTGTGTCTGCCGTGCGTTTCCTCCGGGTGCTCCGGTTTCCTCCCACAGTCCGAAAGACGTGTGGCTTCGGTGCATGCTAAATTCTCCCTCGGTGTACCCGAACAGCTGCCGGAGTGTGGCGACTTGGGGATTTTCACAGTAACTTCATTGCAGTGTGAATGTAAGCCTCCTTGTGACTAATAAATAAACTTTACTCTTACTTTCGCTGCAATCACCTCTGATTCTTCAAAACTCTAGAGAATACAGACCCAGTTTGCCCAATCTCAGTTCATAAGATGAAACAAGTCTGGTGAACCATCGATGGTTACAATCTGCACACTGATCCTTAAATTGTTGTCCGCAGAATAGGCTTTGTGCAAAGTTTCTCCAGGATATTAATGTCAACAACAAAGTAAGAAAATACCAGTTTCTTTTGTAATTAATGACCCATTAAAGAGATTGTAAACTCAGAAATTGTACTGCAGCTAAATGTGTAGGTAATTCATTACAAAGTAACATTGTTCTGTTTTATTGAAAGAGGAATTTCACCCTCTCAGGTTGTTTCACTGACTTCTGGTAATAAAACCCTCGGTAAGAAGGCTCAGCTTTATACTCTGAAGGAGAGTCATTCTGACTCGAAACTTTGGCTCTACTCTCTCTCCACAGATGCTGTCAGACCTGCTGAGATTTTCCAGCATTCACTGTTGTCTTATTGATGAGAGGGAGACATGAAACTTTCATTTTGCCGGGGCGGTGGATTTTCTTTAATGTTAAATATTTAAGCAGCTGCATGATTGCTTTTAAGGGCAGATCACGTGATTTGATGGTGATGTCATTGGGGGTGTTTCAGAGGCTCCTGCTTTTAGTTTCAGTTTGTCCTCTGTACAACAGCTCCTTCAATAAATCTGTTGTTAGTTTGGATCTACGGCTTGAATTTTCCAACCTCGCCCAAAGCCGGCATTCTCCAGTCCCACTGCAGTGAATGGAGATTTGCCTGACCACCAAAATCTCCGTTCTCGCTGGCAGTGATAGCAGGCCATGCAAGACCGAAGAAATGGGCGGCACGGTGGCACAGTGGTTGGCACTACTGCCTCACAGCGCCAGGGACCCAGGTTTGATTCCCGGCTTGGGTCACTGTCTGTGCAGAGTCTGCACGTTCTCCCCGTGTCTGCGTGGGTTTCCTCCCAAAGTCCTAAGATGTGCTGGTTAGGTTGATTGGCCATGCTAAATTGACCCTTAGTGTCGGGGGAACTAGCTGGGGTAAATGCATGGGGATAGGGCCTGGGTGGGATTGTGATCGGTGTAGACTCGATGGGCCGAATGGCCTCATTCTGCACTGTAGGATTCTATGTGCAAACCACACCTTTTCTTTTTGTTTAAAAATCCACAACATCTAATGTAGTTAGGACATTATGCTTAACAAGATATTCATTGCTATCATTTTATGCAACTCCTCCCAAAATAACTCCATATTTTCAAGGTGGAGTTAGGTTAGGTTAGGTGGATTGGCCATGCTAAATTTTCCCTTAGTGTCCCAAAATGTATAGGTTAGGTGAACTATCCATGGTAAGTGACCCCTTGGTGTCCAAAGATGTGCAGGTTAGGTGGATAAAAGCAAATTACTGCAGATGCTGGAATCTGAAACCAAAAGAGAAAATGCTGGAAGATCTCAGCAGGTCTGGCAGCATCTGTAACGAGAGAAAAGAGCTGACGTTTTGAGTCCAGACGACCCTTTGTCAAAGCTGAGCGCCAACTCTCAAATATTTCCTCCTAGCTCCTGCTGGACCATGACCACACCATTGGACATCAAGGCATTACCTCCAACACTGTTAAAGACCTCATTTCCTCTGGATGCCTTCCTCCCACAGCTTCCAACCTCATAGTGTCCCAACCCCAGATAGCCCACTTCTATCTACTTCCCAAAATCCATAAAAAGGATTGTCCTGGTAAGCCCACTGTGTCAGCATGCTCCTGCCCCATCGAACTTATTTCTTCCTATCTTGACTCTATCTTCACTCCTCTGGTCCATTCCCTCCCCATCTACATCCTCTGATGCCCTGCATCACATTGACAGCTTCCAATTTGCCGGCCCTAACCGCTGGGATAGGTGGATTGGCCATGGTAAATTACCCCTTGGTGTCCAAAGATGTACAGGTTAGGTGGCTTGACCATGCTAAATTGTCCCTTGGTGTCCCAAGTTGTGTAGGTTAGGGGGATTGGCGGGGTAAATATGTGGGGTTACGGGGATAGGGTTGAGTAAGATACTCTGTCGAAGGGTCTATGCAGACTCGATGGACCAAATAGCCTTCTTCTAGGGATTCGATGATTCTATGGAGTTCCCAAAATTAGACAGAATGTTCCAAGAGTTGCTCTATAGCATTAAAATAAAATAAGGTGCATCCTCGTACTTGACTACTTGATGACATCTTCACATTGACTGGGCCTTTTCTATCTTTGTCTTTGTTAAAGGTGCCTGATCTTTTGCTTCTTGCCGCAGAGTGCATGATCTGTTCTGTCAAACCTCAGTACTTCCTTTAACACCGTGAAATGACACTTGGTGATGTGCCAGGCAGCTTTATTTTCTAGTTGTACAGTGCTATATGACATTTTACAGATGAAACATCAAAATGCGGCTCAGTCTACCTGTTCATTTGGATGTTAAAAGCCCCATGATGGTATGTTACAGAAGAGTGAGAAGCTGGTGCCATGACCAATGTGAATATATACCATCAAATACTGATTAACAGTTCAGTTATCTCATTGCTGCTTTTAGAACTTTGCATGCTAAATAGCTGTTGCGTTTGCCCACATATAATTTGTTTGATGTGAAGTGATTGAGGACATTTTTGCTAAACGTGTTCGATACCATTTTACTACAAGTCTTTTACTTATTTGTCACATTTAGAATCATAGAATCATATAATGCTACAGTGCACAAGGAGGCCATTTGACCCATCGAGTCTGCACCGACCACAATCACACCCAGGCCCTATCCCCATAACCCCATGCATTTACCCTAGCTCGTCCCCCCGACACTAAGAGGCAATTTAGCATTGTCAATCCACCTAACCTGCACATCTTTGGACCAGAGCCTCTTGTCTGAGAAGGTAGCTACTCTGCGTGTGTATGGCCCTTCCTCAAAGTCCCTTACAAGAAAGAGGACCTTACTCTAAAAGAGGCAGAAGATTTTTTTTAAAAAACACAGCACCATATAGCTTGGAAGGTGTCCATTTGGCCCATTGGGTGTGTGGACCTTCTTAGAGCAATTCAGAGTGCATCCCATTGTCCCACTCTCCTCCCAAAAGTTTGGTATCTCCCTATGCTTCCAACATTGTCCAGTGTTCTCTTAAAAGATGCAATGGTGTCTTCCTGAGCAATGCCCTATGGTAAACTATGCTATGCTCTAGCAACACTCTATGTAAAGAAGCTCCTCTTAACCCTTCTCCACACTTCCAGTGCCGATTATAAATTGATGACCCCAACCCTTTTATCACTGTCTTGCCTAATCACCTAATGAAAACTCATTGTGATTAAAAACTGTTTTTTTTCTTAATCGTCACCACTCAGATGACTGGCCTTTTCTCATTACAACGGTTTATTACCCCTAGCATCTTCCTGGAAATCTCTGCGGGATTCTGTCTTTCTCTGAAAACTGCATGGAGTGCTCATTTGTGGCCCAAACAATGTTTTATAAACTTAGTTTTTTTTAATCTCTTGTGATGTATCCATCCATTTGTTAAAAAAAAATGCTGCTAATTATTTTTATGGCAGCATCTCCCTGCACTGATAATTTGAGGCACCTTCGTCTCTCCTAGAATGGTGCCAGGGATGTGGGACTTCAGTTATGCAGAGAGATGGGAAGCTGGGGTTTCACTCCTTGGAGCAGAGAAGGTCAAAGGGAGATAGATTTGAGAGAGATCTTCAAAAATCATAAGGGGTTTAGGTAGAGTAAATAAGGAGAAACTGGTTTCACTGGTAGAAAGTAAAGTTTATTTATTAGTGTTACAAGTAGTCTTACATTAACACTGCAATGAAGTTACTGTGAAAACCCCTTAATAACCAGAGGACACAAATTTAAGGTTATTGGCAATAGAGGTAGAAGGGAGGTCATTTATTTTCTGAGTGAATTATCTGGAATGCAGTATTTAAGTTTATTTATTAGTGCCACAAGTAGGCTTACATTAACACTGCAATGAAGTTACTGTGAAAATCCCCTAGTCGCCACACTCCAGCGTGTGTTCAGGTACACTGAGGGAGAATTTAGCACGGCCAATGCACCTAACCAGCATGTCTTCCGGACTGTGGGAGGAAACTGGAGCATTTGGAGGAAACCCATGTGGACATGGGGAGATCGTGCAGACTCCGCACAGACAGTGACCCAAGCCAGGAATTGAACCCGGGTCCCTGGTGCTGTGAGGCAGCAATGCTAACTACTGTGCCACTGTGCCCTGAAAAAGACCGGAATTGAACCCGGGTCCCTGGTGCTGTGAGGCAGCAGTGCTAACCACCATGCCCTGAAAGAGCAGTGAAAGAGATTCAGTGATCAATTTCAAAAAGGAATTGGATTAATATTTGAGGGGTGGAAATTACAGGGCTGTGGGGAGGAAGAGTGGGCACACAGTGGGGATGTGTATCTAATTAAATAGCACTTTCCAAGAGACAGAATAAGCACGATGGCCGAATGGCCATCTTTTATGCTGCAAGATGCTGTGATCCTTTGTGCGCATCACAATCCATCTGCCATCACTCAGCACAGCCACTTAATTTGTCCCAATCTTGTTGAGTGGTATCGCTATTGGTTACTTGCCACATGTCTTTTAATGTCATCAGCAAGTTTTATAATATTGTTGTGTCCTCCTCCACATCGTTTATCAATAGTCTGAATACTGGGTCCAGACCAATCTCCACTGGAATTCCACTAGACACTACTTGGTGCATAATTCTTTCCATACATCATCATTTGTATTTTCTGTTGCCAGGCCAACTTTTGATTAGTTTGCCATTAACATTGTGGACTTTTATCATCTTTGAAAGCTCTTAGCAACTAATTTAATTACTCTAACAGTAAAGATTCCACAGATTTGTGATACATGACCTATTGGTTCTAAAACTGTGCTGACTATCACTTATGTCGTTCTGCTTTTTAGATGAATAGAGATAATGTCTGGTAAAGTGATCTGTGGCAATGTATCTGACCAATATTTCTCTTTGAAGTCCATTTGTAATTTACCATCTCATATCTTTGCTGGGTTTCTTAATATTGAAATTAGCTTCGTTAGCCTCCAATTTTCAGTGCATCCTTTGCACTTTTGAAACTTGGACTTACGCTCCAAAAGTATCTCATTTGAGCCTTCACTCTCTCATCTAACCTTTCTCTTGAGGTTTTACTCTCTGTCTTGCCTTCTCACCGTCCTCTGTGAGAACCACACGACCTTTGTCTACAGATTTTCTCATTTCTGTCAACAGGGTTGGATCCACCTGACCACTTTGAGCTGGCACTTGGTAGTGATCGCTAATAAGTACACCTTTGACCTTGTCTTTATGAATTTCGACTCCACTACTTACTGCCGTCTGCTCTTCCATGTTATTCCAGTCTGTCTTTCAATAGCTTTTGCATCATCTATCACAATTAGTGTTCTTCCTCCAACTGGCTTAATAGATCTATCTTTGGAGAATGTTTCTCAGTTTTGCCGCGATAGAGCGGAAATAACTCTTGCTAATGTTATGATGAAAATGGTAATGTGCTTGTATCAAATTCATCTCCACGATTTTAATAGAACCATTCATCAATTTAAAACAAATGAGTTCACAACTCTTGCCAAAAATAGTTTGGGAGCGGGGTGGTGTTGTGGAGGGAGGAATTTAGTACAAGATTGTTAACATCTCTGACAGTTATTTCTACTGTTCTGATTAATGTCAGCCGCAGCTTAGTTGCTCCCACTTTTGCCTCAGAGTCAGTAGGGCGGCACGGTGGCACAGTGGTTAGCACTGCTGCCTCAGGGACCCTCGATTCCCCGCTTGGGTCACTGTCTGTGCGGAGTCTGCGTGTTTTCCCTATGTCTGCGTGGGTTTCCTTCCATACTTGAGGAAGGATGTGCTGGCCTTGGAAAGGGTCCAGAGGAGGTTCACAAGAATGATCCCTGGAATGAAGAGCTTGTCGTATGAGGAATGGCTGTGGACTCTGGGTCTGTACTCGTTGGAGTTTAGAAGGATGAGGGGGGATCTTATTGAAACTTACAGGATACTGCGAGGCCTGAATAGAGTAGATGTAGAGAGGATGTTTCCACTAGTAGGGAAAAACTAGAACCAGAGGGCACAACCTCAGGCTAAAGGGACGATCCTTTAAAACAGAGATGAGGAGGAATTTCTTCAGCCAGAGAGTGGTGAATCTGTGGAACTCTTTGCTGTGGAGACCAAGTCATTGAGTGTCTTTAAGACAAGAGATGGATAGGTTCTTGATTAATAAGGGGATCAGGGGTTATGGGGAAAAGGCAGGAGAGTGGGGATGAGAAAAATATCAACCATTATTGAATGGCGGAGCAGACTCGATGGGCCGAGTGGCCTAATTCTGCTCTTATGTCTTATCGTCTTATGGGTGCTCCTGTTTCCTCCCACAGTTTGAAAGACGTGCTGGTTAGGGTGCATTGGCCATGCTAAATTCTCCCTCAGTGTTACCCAAACAGGCGCCGGAGTGTGGCGACTAGTGGATTTTCACCGTAACTTCATTGCAGTGTTAATGGAAGCCTACTTGTGACACTATTTAAAAAAAACTTAAAGAAGCTTATCAGTTCGGGTTCCCCTTCAGAGCACAAAAATCAGTCCAGTGAAGTGCTGAGAGAGTGCTGCACTGTCAGAGGCCCTGTCTTTTGGATGAGAAGTTAAAAGGAGGCATCTATCTGCCCTCTGAGGTGGATGTTAAAGATCCTTTTAACCCTATTCTCAAAAAGGGAAGGGAAGTTACCCCTGGTGTCCTGGCCAATATTCATCCCTCAACATCACAAAAACAGGTTATCTAGTCATCAACCCTTTGCTGTTAGTGGGATCTTGCTGTGTGCAAATTGGCTACTACATTTCCAACATTACAACAGTGATTACACTTCAAAACTACTTCATTGGCTGTAATGCATTTTGTAGTGTCCCAGGTAAGGCACCATATAAATGCATGTCTATTATTTTGTCTGCGTGTTATTTGTTCAACCCTCCTTCCGAAGCTCATTAGTTCATCTTCACTTTTTCCTCCTGAAGCCCGTCTTACTGGCAATTATTTGTTCCCCTCCTTGTGAGAATGTTTCGTTATTTACCTCTGATTTGGTGATCCACAAGTTAAAGGTATTCACTGTATTGTCAGCTTCTGAGATCTGATTTTTTAAAAATTCATTTACGGGATGTGGGTGTTGCTGGCTAGGCCAGCATTTATTTCTCATCCCTAATTGCCTTTGAGAAGGTGATGGTAAGCTATCTTCTTGAACTGCTGCAGTCTGCTGCAGGTGGTGTAGGTATATGGACTGTTAGGAAGGGAGTTCTCGGATTTTGACCCAGCAACAGTGAAGGAACAGCCAATATATTTCCAAGTCAGAATGCTGAGTGGCTTGGAGGGAAAATCCAGGTGGTGGTGTTCCCAGGTACCTGCTTCCTTGACTTTCTAGATGGTAGCGGTCCTGGGTTTGGAAGGTGCTGCTCAAGGTGAGATTCTGCAATGCATCTTGAAGATGGTACACACTGTTGCCACTGTGCATCGGTGATGGAAGGACTGAATGTTTGTGGAAAGGGTACCAACTAAGTGGGCTGCTTTGTCCTGGATGGTGTCAAGCTTCTTGGGTACTGTTGGAGCTGCACTCATCCAGGCAAGTAATCACTCACAGTGCTTCATGGATGCATAGTTTTGGTTGCCAGGACTGTTCAAAGTCAGGTCGTAGTACCACTCAGCACAATAGAAGGCATCTTCAATGTGAAGATAGGACTGTGGTCACTCTTACCAATACCATCACGGACACCTGTGGCAGGCAAGTCGGTGAGGTTATGTATGGTATTCCCTCTTGTTGGTTCCTTCATCACTTGCTGCACACCCAGTCCAGCAGCTATGTCCTTTAAAACCCAGCTAGCTTGGTCTGTGATGGTGCTACCGAGCTACTCTTGTTCTTGGTGATGGGCATTACTGCTGGGACAGGGCAGATCCAGGCCTGGGACATCACAGTAAGGTATGATTCCAAGATAGTATGTCAAGCCCCAAGATTTTAGTAAGGAGCTGGGTTTGCCGTTGTCTTTTCAATGCCAAAGTTTCTTTATTCCTTTTTGTTTTCCTTGTAGTGGTTGGATACAATTGAATGGCTTGCTAGGCTATTTCAAAGGGCATTTAAGAGTCAACCACATTTCTGTGAGTCTGGAGTCACATATAGGCCAGATCGTATAAGGATGGAAGATTACGATCATTAGTCTTTTTTTTAAGTCCAGATTTTTAAAAATTGAATTGAAATTCTGTCGTGGTGGGATTCAAACCCCAGAACATTATCCTGGGGGTGGAATTTCCCTGTCCCACTCACCATGGGAATTGTAGTGGGCGGGACACGGACCATGCAAAGGTCCGTTGACCTGAGGCAGGATTTTCCGGACTTGGGGCAAGTGCGACCGAAAAATTCCACCCTGGGTCTCTGGATTACTAGATCAGTGACAATGCTACTACGCCACCACATCTCCATCAAGTAAACCCTCAGGGAATTTCTGTTACTCACAGTGTGTCCAGTCTTTCCAACTGAGTTTATAATTCAGCCTGATTTGGCTCTTCCTGCCTGTGTGTGGAAAGCACAAGCACTCCCATATCTCTGACCAAGTTCTCCCTTGCCTGATCTGCTGTATCTGCTGGCATTTGGAACGGACAAGCACTCCTACTTCTCCCTAACCACACTATTCCTTGTCCGAATCCTCATCAGGAAGTCCACACAGGCTCGGCACGGTCCCTTCAGCTTCCCTCCACCAACCCCTTCTTCGCTGTCATTTCCAGTGGGAAATGGGAAGCTGCCTAACAGTCCCAGCCTGGATGCCACCAAGTAGCACTCCCCACCTCGGAGAGTTCAAGTGCCACTTCAGAGACTTAAGCACTTAATCTAATGCAGTGCTGACAGAGCACTGCACTATCCTTGGGATGAGACATTAAACCCAAGCCGCCCCAACCCCAAAAGTGTTCAATATTAATAACCCTTAACAACCCGTTACACTTTTCAAAGACGGGGAGATCTCCCAGTGTCCTGAACAATATTTATCCCTCAATTAATGTCCCTTAAAACAAATTATCCGATCATTATTGCTGCTTGTAGGAGCTAGGTGTACTGTGATTATTCCTAAGTTACAACAATTGTTTCTTCAGAAGGAACTCTTCAAATACAGACGATAAAGATAGAACAAAACTTACTCCAACTTATAAATCAAAGGGTTTAATAAAGAAACTTCATTACTCCAAACCTAGGGCCTCGTCCTGGGCCACTCCAAGCTCTCCCACAATTCCCAACAGGTTCTTATTTATAGAGAGTCAGCTGACCATCACATCATTCTGTAATTGGTTCCATGGTTTACTGGGTCAGCTGCCTTTACAGCTTGTTATCATTGGTCACATTACGTGCGACACAAAGTTGTCACCGGTTACATTCTAACAACAATGACTACAATGCAAAAAGTATTGACTTGGTTCTGAAATGTTGGGATGTCCTGAGGTTGTGTATCGTGTAAGTGTTTTCTTTACGCTCTATGTGAATGCAAATTCTTTTGGCCAGTTTGGCTAATGGTTCATTTACAGTAATTTGCATTTAATGATAGACAATGTTTGGAAGTGGTAGAAACTTGCACCACATCTCAAGTTGATACTCAGAATGCCACACAAGCCTCTGATTGCCAGATCTAAGTGGAGGTGCTACAATCAGCTGGTGCCTATTTGTTTCCACTACATGGACTTCTTCACTACAGCAGAAACCTTGTCTTTGCTTGCCACTCGGGGAAGGAAAACCCTTCCTGAGGTTGGAGGCTGTGGCTGCACTATTGTGTCTGCAAGCAGAAATCCCCATCTCAGATAACGTTTGCTCGACTCTTTCCATTGCTTCTTCACGTCAGAGGAATTGGCCCACTTCAGTTTCCGTGTGTGCAGTATGCCTGAGACATTTATTCTGTCTTAACACGATGGAAAGATTCCATGCTCTTAACACCAGTGTGCTGCGGGTGAGCACAGCTAAATGTTTCATGAGAATCCGTGGGGGCAAAATGAGAGGTCTGCATTCGGAGAAGGGGAGGTAAGGTATTCACCCGAACCCTTTTACAAAAATCCAAGTGAGAAATCTGGCTCCGAGCTCAAAGGGTTACAGAAGTGCTCCCCGCTGAAGTCGTTCCCGGTTTATATTTATGGGAACCTTACATCAAACGTCTTGAGGTGATGTATAGTTTATCTACACTGATTCATGCTGTTACTAAATTTGGCCATGTGAGAGGTTTAAGAGATGTAACTGTATAGGGGTGTATATCACCGGCCAGCAATCTCTCACAGCAGAGGGGATCACATGTCCCCTTCCACTGCAACTGGAATCTGCTCGCACACCATTGAAACAGCTTCAGCTTTTCAATGATTCATTTGCCGAGCTTTTCAACAGGCTCCCAAAGCCTGTGGACCTGTTCGACCATAACAGCATTGGAAATCCCTGCAACTCACTTTCCCCTAGCGGGTGAAATTTAGGAGGAAAGTTTTCAAGTAAGTCATTTGGCTGGCCCAGAATGAGCAAGACCTTGCCTTTATATAACAGGTTTAATGCTCCTGAATCTCTTCATCCTGCACTCATCAGGACAAACACAAGAATGTCAAATTTCAAATAATCAGATTAATTGGTAGATTGATTCTGATTGGATGAAGCATTGTTATGGAGAAAGCACTATAGGCTTCCTGAGCTCCTGGGTAATTCAAAAAGGCTTGAACATGTTCCTTTTGTTTGCCGGGAACGGGTTCTTGTATACAAATGTATATTAAGTTTATTTATTTATCCGTCATAAGTAGGCTTACATTAACACTGTAATGAAGTTACTGTGAAAATCCCCTAGTTGCCACACTCTAGCGCCTGTTCGGGTACACAGAGGGAGAATTTAGCATGGCCGATGCACCTAACCAGCACATCTTTGGACTGTGGGAAGAAACCAGAGCATCCGGAGGAAACCCACGCAGACACGGGGAGAATGTGTAAACTCCGCACAGACAGTGACCCAAGCCGGGAATCGAACCTGGGTCCCTGGAGCTGTGAGGCAGCAGTGCTAACCACTGTGCCACCATGTCTGAGCCACATTACGAGCTTGACTGATTATCTTAAATCGGTTGTCAGTGTAGCTTTTAGCGTATTCAGAATTGTTCAGCAAGTGCTGCAGAATCAGAATGAACAGCAGATGTTGTATTTTTGGTTGTTCTGTTTTTGCAGGCTGAGTGAGTATGGTCCATACTCTTCCCATTACAAACAACATGTGACAGAACAACATGTTCTTTGATTCGATCAGTCAGTTGTTGGGATGTAAGGCCTACATAGATATCGTATCAGTGCTGGATCTCATATAAATGTTGCTCAGTTGTGTAGAATGTCTTTTTGGACTGCTAACAGCATCCTGTTCATGGAAATTACCACTGGTGTAGACACTACATCATAACAGTGTGAAACAGCTTACTTATTACATTCACATTTTTGAAATACTTTACCTTTCCCGGGTAATTTATGAACATATGAGCAAGGAACCAGAGTAGGCCATTCAGCCCCTCGAGCTGCTCCGCCATTTAATCAGATCATGGCTGATCTGATAGCAACCTCAAATCTGCATCCCATCTACACCCGATAACCGATCAACTTCTTCATAGAAACCCTACAGTGCAGAAACAGGCCACTCGGCCCATCGAGTCTGCACTGACCACAATCCCACCCAGGCCCTATCCCCATATCCCTACACATTTGCCTGCTAATCCCTCTAACCTACACATCTCAGGACACTAAGGGGCAATTTTAGCATGGCCAATCAACCTAACCCGCACATCTTTGGACTGTGGGAGGAAACCGGAGCACCCGGAGGAAACCCACGCAGACACGAGGAGAATGTGCAAACTCCATCCATCCTTGCTCTGTATGAATGGAAACATAGAAGATAGGAGCAGGAAGAGGCCATTTTGCCCTTCGAGCCTGCTCCACCATTCGTCACGATCATGGCTGATCATCCAACTCAATAGCCCAATCCTGCTTTTTTCCCCATAACCTTTGATCCCATTCAGCCCAAGTGCTATATCCAGCCGCCTCTTGAATCTATCCAGCTCTACCTTAAAAATATTCAAAGATTCTGTTTCCATTGCCATTTCAGGAAGGGAAATCCAGAGATCTCTTCGTCCTGAGTGAAAAAATCTTGCATCTCCGTTTTAAATGGGTGACCCCTTATTCTTAAATAGTGAGCCCTGGTTCTAGATTCTCCCACAAGAGGGAACATCTTCTCCACATCCACCCTGTCGAAATCCCTCAGGCTCTTAAATGTTTCAAAACATTTGAGGTGGACCGGGCACTTTCAGGTCAAAGAGTGGTGGCTTTTGGCCCATTAATAGATTTGTGATACATAGCAAACAAAGATCTGATCAGAATAAACAAAATAGTGTGGATGCAGGAATCTGAAACAAGAACAGAATATGCTGAGAAAACTCAGCAGGTCTGGCAGCATCTGTGAGGAGAGAGAAACATTTTGAATCCTTTGGCGCTTCATTAGAAAGATCAGAGCCTCACAGTCTGGCTTTGATGGGCTCCATTTCTGTTCAGTTCTCAGCCTGTGGCTAGCAGTTCTCTATCCCCATGCTCATTGATTCTGGGGTGGGCCCACTGAATGTCACTTAATACATCATGCCTTCCCAAAGGGAGGCAGCGGAGGGGTCTCTCCAGCTCTCCAACCAATGGGCAAGACCTCTGTCAACTCCAGTAAATACCACCCATTAGGGGCAGGATTTTCTCTCTAAGGGCAAGAAACAGAGGTCAGGACTATTTTGTGGTCCTGAACCTGCCCCTGGAAGGAAGCAGTCACTCAGAAGTGAAGGAAGCAGTCATCAGTACAGATGAGTCTGTAAAGACTTGATTACCTGTAAAGACTCGCATTCCAGCCATTATCTTGCAATTGAGTTTTTGTCTATATATGCCGTGTTTGTGAACCAAACTCTCCACTCACCTGATGAAGGGCAGCGCTCCCAAAGCTCGTGATATCAAATAACCTGTTGGACTTTAACCTGGTGTTGTGAGACTTCTTGCTCAGTACAGAAGAGGCCCTTCGGCCCATTGCAACAGCACCAACTAAGCTACATTTTCCAGTACTTGGCCCATAGCCTTGAATGTTCTGACATTTCAAGTGCTCATCCAAGTACTTTTTCAAGGTTGTAAGGTTTCCTGCGTCTACCACCCTTTCAGGCAGTGAATTCCAGACTCCCATCCTCTGGGAAAAAATATTTTTACTCAAATTCCCTCTAAACCTCCTGCCCCTCACCTTAATATTATGCCCCCTCGTTGTTGACCCTTCAACTAAGGGAAAAATCTGCTTCCTATCCACCCTGCCCATACCCTTCATAATTTTATACACTTCAGTCAGATCCCCCTCAGCCTCGCTGCTCTAAGGAAAATAATCCAAGCCTATCCAACCTCCCTTCATAGCTCAAATGCTCCAGCCCAGGCAACATCCTGGTGAGTCTTCTCTGCACCCTCCCCAGTGCAATCATATCCTTTCTATAGTGAGGCGACCAGAACAGCACACAGTGTTCCAGCTGTGGCCCAACCAAACTTTTGGGCAGCTCCAACATAACCTCCCTGCTCTTCTATCCTATACCACAACTGATAAAGGCAAGTGTCCCATATGCCCTCTTAGCTACCCTATTAACCTGTCCTGCCGCCTTCAGAGATCTATGGACAAGCACCCGTGGATCCCTCTATTTCTCTGAGTGTCCTGCCATTCACCGAGTACCTCTTTCTCTTGTTACTCCTTCCAAAGTGCATCACCTCGCACTTTTCAGGGTTGAATTCTATCTGCCACTGATCTGCCCATCTGACCAACCCATCTATATCTTCCTGCAACCCAAGACCTTCAAACAAAGAACAAAGAACAAAGAACAATACAGCACAGGAACAGGCCCTTCGGCCCTCCAAGCCCGCGCCGCTCCCCGGTCCAGGATTGAATCCTGAATCCAGGATCCCCGCCCAATTTTCCAGCCTATCTACATCCTAATATCCTATCCACCGAGCTGTCCCTCACAGCTACGATGCTTTGTTCATTACAACCTATTAACTTACCCCCACCCCCCCATTCCAGACCATGTGATCTCCAGGGAGAGGCGAAAACCCAGAGTGAAAAACCCCAGGGCCAATATGGGGAAAAAAAAAATCTGGGAAATTCCTCTCCGACCCCCTGAGGCGATCGAAACGAGTCCAGGAGATCACAATGGCCCCGATCGGAAAATGCTTCCTAACCCTAGTCATTTCCACTTCCACGAACACCATATGAATTCCCTGCCCCCGAGACAGGTTCCCAACTATCCGCAGTCTCACTCTGTACTGGCACCAGCAACTTAACCACCCTGCCAGTCTTCGTGTCATCCACAAGCTTACTTATCATTCCTCCCACATTCTCATCGATATTGTTTATATATATCAGGAACAAAAAGGGACTAAGCACTAATCCCTGTGGTATGCCACTGGACACCAGCCTCCAGTCACACAAACAGCCTATTACCACCATCCTCTGTCTCCTACCTCTCAGCCAGTTTTGGATCTATTTTGCCAAGTTACCCTAGGTCCCATGTGCTTCTATCTTCTTTATCAGTCTCCCAAGTGGGACCTTCTCAAAGGCTTTGCTGAAATCCATATAAACTCCATCAAACGCACGACCCTCATCTGAGCACCTGGTCAGCTCCTTGAAGAATTCAATCAAATTTATCAGACATGACCTCCCTCTGACAATCCCTTAATTGGCCTGGATTCAGCTTCTTGCTACCTGGCATGGTGGCACAGTGGTTAGCACTGCTGCCTCACAGCGCCAGGGACCCGGGTTCGATTCCCGGCTTGGGTCACTGTCTGCGTGAAGTTTGCACGTTCTCCCCGTGTCTGCGTGGGTTTCCCCCGGGTGCTCCGGTTTCCTTCCACAGTGCAAAGATGTGCGGGTTAGGTTGATTGGCCATGCTAAACTGCCCCTTTGTATCCGGGGGACTAGCGAGGGTAAATGCAGGAGGTTATGGGGATTGGGCATGGGTGGGATTGTGGTCGGTGCAGACCCGATGGACCGAATGGCCTCCTTCTGCACTATAGGATTCTAGGCTTGTTAAATACATTCAAGGCTGGGTTAGACAGACTTTTGGGGCAGGACTTTATGGCTTTGCTCGAGCAAGACCAGAAAGCCCACCCCAGATCAACGGACATTTCCATTGTCCGCCCCTCGCCTGCTTGAATTCCATGGCGGCAAGGCGGTAGAATTCCGGTGTTGGTTTCTCAGGGAATCAAGGGAGTTAGTCGAAAAGTATGGTTGATTCCAAGATCAGCTATGGCTGATAAAAGCAAAATACTGCAGATGCTGGAACCTGAAACAAAAACAGAAAATGTTGGAAAATCTCAGCAGGTCTGACAGCTTCTGTGGGGAGAGAATCGAGCCAATGTTTCAAGTCTAGATGAAGAGGGGGTTGGGAGGGTGGGCAAGAAGGAGAGCGGGAATGGAGAAGTGGAAAAATGGAAGTGAGAAGGAAGGGTGATAAAAATGGATGAATGAGATTAAATGAAGAAACAAAATGGAATAAAATAACTGGAAATGGGGTGAAGGTGGAGGAGAGAGTTCACGCTCTGAAGTTGTTGAACTCAATGTTCAGTCCGGAAGGCTGTAAAGTGTCCAATTGGAAGATGAGGTGCTGTTCCTCCAGTTTGCGTTGGGGTTCACTAGAGCATTGCAAAAGGCCAAGGACGGACATGTGGACAGGAGAGCAGGGTGGTGTGTTGAAGTGGCAAGTGACAGGAAGGTCTGGGTCCTGCTTGTGGACGAACCGAAGGTGTTCAGCAAAGCGGTCATCCAGTCTGCGTTTGGTCTCTCCAATCTACACGAGACCACATTGGGAGCAGTGAATGCAATAGACCAGATTGAAGGAGGTGCATGTGAAGTGCTGCTTCACCTGAGAGGGGTGTTTAGGACCTGGGGCAGGGAGCAGGGAGCAGGTAAAGGGGCAGGTATTGCACCTTCTACGATTGCATGGGAAGGTGCGGTGGGCAGGGGTGTGATGGAGGAGTGGATCAGGGTGTCCCGGAGAGAACGGGTCCTTGCGGAATGCTGACGGGGGAGTGAGGGGAAGATGTATTGAGTGGTGGCATCATGTTGGAGTTGGTGCAAATGGCGGAGGATGATCCTTCAAATGTGGAGATTAGTGGGGTGAAAAATGAGGACAAGGGGGACCCTATCCTGGTTCTGGGAGGGAGGGGAGGAGTTGAGAGCAGTGGTCCGGGGGATGGGTTGGATGTGGATGAGAGCCCTGTCAACCACAGTGGGGGGGAAACCATGATTGAGGAAGAAGGAAGTCAGGTTGGTAGCGCTATTTTGGAAAGTGGCATCATCAGAACAGATGCGGCGGAGGCGAAGGAACTGAGAGAATGGGATGGAGTCCTTACAGGATGTGGGGTGTGAAGAGCTGTAGTCCTGGCGGTTGTGAGAGTCGATGGGCTTGTAATGGATATTGATGGACAGTTTATCACCAGAAATGAAGACAGAGAGATCAAGGAAGGGAAGAGAAGTGTCAGAGTGTCATCTGAAGGTGATAGAGGGGTGGAAATTGGAAGCAAAATTGATAAATCTTTCCAGGTCCAGATGAGAGCATGAAGCAGCACCGAAATAGTCATCAATGTACCAATAAAGGAATTGTGGGATGGGGCTGGGATAGGTCTGGAACAGGGAATGCTCCTCATAACCCATAAAGAGACAGGCATAACTGGGACCCTTGTGGGTGCCCATAGCCACACCTTTTATCTGGAGGAAGTAAGACAAGTTAAAGGAGAAATTGTTGAGTGAGTGAACCAGTTCAGGCAGATGGAGGAGAGTGGTGATGGATGGGGATTGGTCAGACCTCTCTTTGAGGTAAGTGCGAAGCGTTTTGATGCTATCCTGGAGGGGAATGGAGGTGTAGAGGGATTGGACATCCATGGTGAGGCGGAGGCGGTTTGGGCCAGGGAATTGGAAGTCGTTGATACGGCGCAGGGCATCGGAGGAATCACGGGTGTAGGTGGGAAGAGACTGAACAAGAGGAGAGAAAATGTAGTCAAGTTCGGTGCAAATGAGTTCAGTGGGGCAGTAATAGGCTGACACGATGGGCCTACCGGGGCAGTCCTGTTTGTGGATTTTGGGAAGGGGGTCGAAGCGGGCTGTCTGCGTTTGGGAACTATGAGGTTGGAGGCTGTGGAGGGAAGATTTCCAGAGGTGATGAGGCCATCTAACAGTGGCTTGATGTTCAGTGGTGAGATCGTGGTCCAAGGGGGGGGGTTAAAAGGAAGCATCCGAGAGTTGGCACTCAGCATTTGCGAGGCAGAGGTCCGTACGCCAGACAACAGCACCGTCTTTGTCAGCAGGTTTGATAACAAGGTCAGGGTTGGACCTAAGAGAGCAAAGTGCAGCAAGTTCGGAAGGAGACAAGTTAGAGTGGTTGAGAGGAGCAGAGAAATTGAGATGGCTGATGTCATTCTGACAGTTCTTGATGAAAAGATCAAGAGCAGGTAAAGAGGCCAGAGAGAGGGGATCAAGAGCAAGTAGGCCAGAGGGAGGGGATCGAGAGCAGGGAATGAATTCCACCATCAGTTATGGTTGTATTGAAAAGAGGAGTAGGTTCAACAGGCTGGATGGTCTATTCCTGCTCCTATGTCATGTCTTCTTATGACTTGGAGAAAAGGAGTGAACACGGAGGTACATCGGAGGTAAAGTGGTATAGTTATTGAAAGGGTGAATGGGAACCAGAAAGATTAGTGATTATTGCAATATTTACTACACTTTGTGTAATTCCAAGAGGTTGAACAAGCGTGATGGGTGAAATGATTAGGATCTGGAATGCATTGCTTGGAAGTGTGGTGGAGGCAAATTCAAACATGGCTTCCAAAATGGAATTAGACATTGATCTGAAGATAAATGATCTGCAGGGCTACAGGGAGCGGGAATAGCTGAGTTGCTCCTGCAGGGAGCTGGTGCAGACAAATGGCCTCCTTCTGTGCTATAACATAGAAACATGGAAACACAGAAGATAGGAGCAGGAGGAGGCCTTTTGGCCCTTTGAGCCTGCTCCGCTGAATCCTCAGGGTAGACCCCTGGTTCTGGATTCCCCCACCATTGGGAATATCCTCCCTGCATCTACCCTGTCTAGTCCTGCAAAAATTTTATAAGTCTCTATGAGATCCCCCCTCGTTTGTCTGAAACTCCAACAAAAACAATCCTAACCTAGTCAACATGATGACGGAGCAGTGCTTCGAAAGCTCGTAATTCCACATAAACCTGTTGAACTTTAACCTGGTGTTGTAAGGCTTCTTACTGTGCCCACCCCAGTCCAATGCCAGCATCTCCACATCATGTCAATCAATAACATCCTATGATTTCCCAAAGTGATTGACAGTAGTCTTGATCTGAACCCATGCAACTTACAGGAAATTCTAAAACCATGACCCATTTACCACGCTGTAGTCAGCTTGCAGACTCTCCTTTAATTGTTCACCTGGATTCTTATATCCTCTTATTGTTTTTGATTTTTATTTAAGGGTGGAAATGGTTGGTGTACAACTAATTAGTGTGTAGCGTAGGTGAAGGCCTAGTGGTATTATCGCGAGACTATTAATCCAGAAACTCAGCTAATGTTCTGGGGAGCCGGGTTCGAATCCCACCACGGCAGATGGTGCAATTTGAATTCAATAAAAAATATCTGGAATTAAGAATCTACTGATGACCATGAAACCATTGTCGATTGTCAGAAAAAACCCATCTGGTTCACTAATGTCCCTTTAGGAAAGGAAATCCGCCGTCCTTACCCGGTCTGGCCTCCATGTGACTCCAGAGCCACAGCAATGTGGTTGACTCTCAACTGCCCTCTGGAATGGCCTAACGAGACACTCAGTTTAAGGGCAACTAGGGATGGGCAATAAATAAATCCTACAGAGGATGGCAGAGCTAGAGTTGGCAAAGCACCTCGCCCACAAACTAAAAGCTCTGTGAATCATTTAATTGAGGACTGTGGTTAGTGGATGAGGAGGAAAACTCACCCCAATTGATTTTTCAATGACTTTCTGACTGGGTTTCCACTTGTATTTTTATTTATCGCTGTGCTTTCTGTTCCTCGCTGCGGCCCTGACAGAGAGCTTCTAAAACTGGGAGATTAATCTCGGACAGGAGGTTCATTGCAGCTGAGAGAAATCACTTAATCACCGAGGGATCAATATGAGCGCACTAAGAAATTGTTTTTAATGGAAACGGGTTTAACCCGTAAGATCCCATCATGCAATTCGAAGAAGAGGAGTTCTCCCCAGTGTCCTGGTCAGTGCCTGTTCCTCAATCAACAGGAAGTCTCACAACACCAGGTTAAAGTCCAATAGGTTTATTTGGTATCACGAGCTTTCAGAGCGCTGCTCCTTCATCAGGTCACTCACCTGAAGGAGCAGCGCTCCGAAAGCTCGTGATATCAAATAAACCTGTTGGACTTTAACCTGGTGCTGTGAGACTTCTTACTGTGCCCACCCTTGTCCAACGCCGGCATCTCCACATCATGGCAATCAACAGAGTAAAACAAATGATCAGGGCATTCTGTTTTTCCTTTGCTGATTGTGGGAGCTTGCGGTGCAGTAACAGTGGCCATACTTCAAAATGATTTTATTGGCCCTCAGGCACTTAAAGTTTATTTATTTATTAGTCACAAGTAGGCTTACATTAACACTGCAATGAAGTCACTGTGAAAATCCCCTAGTCGCCACACTCCAGCGCCTGTTCGGGTACACTGAGGGGGAATTTAACATGGCCAATGCACCCTAAACACAAAAAAAAATGCACCCTAAACAGCATCTCTTTCAGATTGTGGGAAGAAACCAGAGCATAAGTTCATAAGATGTAGGAGCAGAATTAGGCCATTCGACCCATCGAGTCCGCTCCGCCATTCGATCAGGGCTGATATGCTCCTCATCCCCATTTTCCTGCCTTCTCCCCATAACCCTTCAACCCATTACCAATTAAAAATCTGTCTAACTCCTCCTTAAATTTACTCACTGTCCCAGCATCCACCGCACTTTGGGTAGCAAATTCCACAAATACACGATCCTTTGGGAGAAGTAGTTCCTCCTCAACTCTGTTTTAAATTTGCTACCCCTTATCCTAAGACTCTGACCTCTGGTCCTAGAATGTCCCACCAGCGGAAGCATCTGCTCCACATCTACTTTATCCATACCTTTTATCATCTTATATACCTCAATTTGATCTCCCATCATTATTCTAAATTCCAGAGAGTATCGGCCTAAACTGTTCAATCTCTCTTCATACGACAAACCCCTCATATCTGGAATCAATCTAGTTAACCTCCTCTGAACTGCTTCCAATGCCACTACATCTTCCCTCAAATAAGGAAACCAAAACTGTGCACAATAATCCAGGTGTGGCCTCACCAATACCCTGTATAGTTGCAACAATCCTTCCTTACCTTTGTATTCTAGTCCTTTAGCTATAAATGCCATAATTCCATTCGCTTTCCCTATTATCTGCTGTACCTGCATGCTGGTTTTCTGTGACTCATGAACAAGGACACCCAGATCTCTGTGCACCGGAGCACCACGAAGTCTCCTTCCCATCTTTGCGACCAAAATGCATGACCTCACACTTACCCATGTTAAACTCCATCTGGCACATTTTGGCCCATTCTCCAAACCTACCTATATCCATTTGTAAGGTTCTGATTTCCTCATTGCAACTTACTGTCCCACCTATTTTTGTGTCATCTGCAAACTTGGCTATAGAGCCTTCTATCCCAAGTCATTAATACAGATTGTAAACAGCTGGGGCCCAAGGACCAAATCCTGTGGCACCCCCACTTGTTACTTCCTGTCATCCAGAAAAAAAACATTTATCCTGACTCTCTGTCTTCTGTCCATCAGCCAGTCACCTATCCAAACTAATAAATTACCCCTAATCCGTGTGATCTAACCCTGTGAATTAACCTTTTGTGTGGCACCCTATCAAACATCCGGAGGAAACCCAAGCAGACACGGGGAGAATGTGCAGACTCCGCAAGGACAATGACCCAAGCCAGGAATCAAACCCCGGTCCCTGGCGCTGTGAGGCAGCAGCACTAACCACTGTGCCACCGTGTTGTGACTAGGATGTCCTGAGGCCATGAAAGATGGTACATAAATGCAAGTTCTATATATGTAACCATTAAATCTCTAACAATAAGGTTAAAAGAGAAGCTCTGAGGCCTGGACTTTCCTTTGAAACGCCTCTTTTCATACAGGGTAGACAGAGTCTGACAATTAATTAAAATGGGGCAGCTCGACCCTCGACCTACACTCCACAACTGAAATGTCCAGGTGTGTGCAGGTACTGGCAACTTCGTTGGGTGTTTTCTGAGATTTCTGCTGTTACGAAGTTATGCTTTTTTCAGATACAATATCTAATTTTTCTCTTTTCTGGTTTGGATTTTTTTTAAAAACTGGAACCCTCTGGAGAAAATGCCAAAAATGTCCCGACTATTTACAATACACACAGTTGCACATCCCTCAAAATGGGCAGCAGGGTGGCACAGTGCTCCTACTTTGCATGTATCGATATGGCCTCACAGCGTCAGGAACCTGGGTTCAATTCCAGCCTCGGGTCACTGACTGTGCAGAGTCTGCATGTTCTCTCCGTGTCTGCATGGGTTTTCCTCCGGATGCTCCGGTTTCCTCCCACAGTCCAAAGATGTGCGGGTTAGGTTGATTGGCCATACTAAATTGCCCCTTAGTGTCAGGGGAATTAGTAAGGTAAATACATGGGGTTATGGATGAGGTTACGGGGATCGGGCCCAGGTGGGATTGTTGTTGGTGCAGGCTCAATGGGCCGAATGGTCTCCTTCTAATCTGTAAGGATTCTATAAAATTGAAAACATACGCTCAACCCGTAGGATTTTATAAGTGGGCAGCACAGTGGCACAGTGGTTAGCACTGCTGCCTCACAGTGCCAGGGACCCGGGTTCGATTCCCGGCTTGGGTCACTGTCTGTGTGGAGTCTGCACATTCTCCCCGTGTCTGCATGGTTTCCTCTGGGTGCTCCAGTTTCCTCTCACAGTCCGAAAGATGTACAGATTAGGTGGATTAGACATTAGTGCCCCTTAGTGTCACGAGGATTAGCAGGGTAAATGCATGGGGTTACGGGCCCGGGTGGGATTGTTGTCGGTGCAGGCTTGATGTGCTGAATGGCCTGGTTCTGCGCTGTAGGGATTGTATGAAGAGGAAAACAAACACTCAACCTCATGGGATTTTATAGGTGGGCAGCATGGTGGCACAATGACTAGTGTCAGGGAGATCAGCAGGAAAAGACACGGGGATAGGGCCTGGGTGGGATTGCCGTCAGTGCAGCCTTGATGGGCTGAATGGCCTTCTTCCAAACTGTAGGGATTCTATGATTCTAAGTAGCCATTTGATGGTCAGCTAGCTGGAGGTTAGAGTTGTAAGATTTGCTTTTTCAGGTGGCGATGATATTGCAGGTGAATTAGGCATGTCGAGATTGTGTGGGCAGTGATCTGAAATATAACAGTGGAGTCAGGTTAGATGAGCTGGTGGACAGACCCTGTCAATTGAATGTTCAACAGCAGTCTGGCTGCCCAGCCCAGAAAGGCAATATCAAACTGCTCAAAAGGCCGAAGTCTTGGGTCTTCTCCATTACGGCTTCAACCAAGGATGTTCGTCCAGCACCTGCAATTTGGCTTTGTTTTCAGGACTGATAATGTCTCAGCCATTATGGGTTGAAAGGGGTGCCATTCAAGTTGAAAGCCTGCTGTTTGCAAAGCCATTGGCTCAACAGATCCACGAATTCTGTTAGTAAGGTTGGCTTCTGTTCACTGCAGCGGGACTGGAGAATGCCAGCTGCGGGCATGGTAGAAGAATCTGGCCCTCAGTGCTTATTCACTTCCAAGCTTTAATTTAGAGAAACAGACAATGCATATCTCACACCTCCAACTGAGGACTACAGTTTCAGCTTGATTTATATATATATACACACGAGAGAGGTACCACCATTGGTGCCTACCTAAGATCCTCCAAATCCAGTGGCAAGAAAGGTGGTCCTTCAGCGGCACTGTCTCCCAGACCAACTTGTCTTATCAAGGCTAATCAGTCAAAACCTGCTCTGCGGGGTGGGACTTGTCATTTGTATGTCTGACAACAGATCCTGAAGCTCTACTTGGAGCTCGGTCACATCAGGAGACTCGCAGGAGGTCATCAGGATGTTTTAAGGGTGTCCTCAAAGCATCTCTAAAGGGGTCGAACATACCCACTAACTCATGGCTTGTGACTGACCAAAATGGAGAAGGTTCAACTGGGAAGGCACAGAGCACGCTGAGAGACTTTCTCGGGAACGTGCAAAGATGAGATCAAGGCATCGGAGGGACCACAAAACCTTCCAAATTACCCATCTCCCCGATCCTCCCAGCACCACCTGCCCCACATGTGGCAGAGTCTGCAGATTGCTCATTGGAAACATCAGCCATCTCAGAACGCATAGAAATGGAGTGGAAGCAAGTCATCTTCCATCCCAAAGGACTGCCTAAGGAGAGGATGTATGAGGGGAGATGTGTACCTCATCAATCCCAATAGCTGAATGCAATTAACTCCCAGTTAATATTCAGTTAACATTATGGAACCCCACCTTGCCATCAAAAATGTGAAGAAAATCCAGGATTTGCTCTTTAAGAATTACAACCACACCAATTATTTTGTGTGGACATTAATGATTTAGACCAAATGTTTATATTTGGTGAAAAACAGCGAGGACAGAGACTTCCTAAGATGCCTCCTGTTTATTTCTTTGGTCTGTACAACACTGAGGTACAAGTTACTTATTCTAAACAGGACTATTCAGATTAATGATCATGGACAGAGGAGGAGCAAGCTGGCTGGTCCCCACATTGAACCCTGAGGCACTTCACCCAGTACCTCCCAGCACTGCATCTCTCTGAATGTTGTCTTCTCAGCCCCTTCTCCACGTCAGTTAAAGTTAAAGTTTATTTATTAGTCTACAAAGTAGGCTTACATTAACACTACAATGAAGTTACTGTGAAAATCCCCTAGTCGCCAACTCTGGCGCCTATTCGGGTAACACTGAGGGCGAATTTAGCGTGGCCAATGCCCCTAACCTGCACGTCTTTGGACTGTGGGAGGAAACCGGAGCATCCGGAGGGAACCCATACGGACATGGAGAGAATGTGGAAACTCCACACAGTGACCCAGGTTGAGAATCGAACCCGGGTCCCTGGTGCTGTGAGGCAGTAGTGCTAACCACTGTGCCACCATGCCACCATCATTCATTTCCAAGTCTTATTCTGAATCCCCAAAGCTTCAAATTCATTTTGTAAACTTCCAAGAAGAACTTCATCAAATACCTGTTGGAAAGTTATGCAGAAAGAAAGAAATTGCATTAACATAGCACCTTTCACAATGACAGGATATCCCATACAACCAGTTCATACTTTTGAAGTGGCATCACTCTTGTAATTGCCTCAATTTAATCTCTAATCTGAAAGGTAGCACCTCTGCTATTGCAGCACTCCCTTGGCTGCTCTGGCGTGGCAGGCTAGATTTTTGTGTTCAATTCTCTGGCACAGGATTTAAATCCAGAACTTTCTGACTTAGAGACAGGAGTGCTAATAACAGCCGCGGTTGACACTAGAAGTGTTGCCACTGCCTTAATGGAGGAAACGCAATAGCAAGTACACAGCAAGCTCCCACAAACAGCAGTGAGGTGATGACCAGATTTTGGATACACAAAGTCAAAGGCCTGAATCTTGCATTTGTAGGGTGTGTGTGATCAGCGGGATCAGAAGGCGACGTGAATCCGGCTGCGATCAGACCCTAACTGCGATTCCATATTTAACTGGCCATTTATCTGGCAGCAAGTTCAAACCACGTGCTGAGAAAGGTTCTCGGCTGCTGGGGAGGAAGGGGGCAGTTTTTTAAGATTCTCCTGAGGTTGACGTGCAGGTTCAGTCGGCAGTTAAGAAGGCAAATGCAATGTTAGCATTCATGTCGAGAGGGTTAGAATACAAGAGCAGGGATGTACTTCTGAGGCTGTATAAGGCTCTGGTCAGACCCCATTTGGAGCATTGTGAACAGCTTTGGACCCCATATCTAAGGAAGGATGTGCTGGCCTTGGAAAGGGTCCAGAGGAGTTTCACACGAATGATCCCTGGAATGAAGAGCTTGTCATATGAGGAACGGTTGAGGACTCTGGGTCTGTATTCATTGGAGTTTAGAAGGATGAGGGGGGGATCTTATTGAAGCTTGGCCTGGATAGAGTGGACATGAAGAGGATGTTTCCACTAGTAGGAAAAACTAGAACCAGAAGGCATGACCTCAGGTTAAAGGGACGATCCTTTAAAACAGAGATGAAGAGGAATTTCTTCAGCCAGAGAGTGGTGAATCTGTGGAACTCTTTGCCGCAGAAGGCTGTGGAGACCAGGTCATTGAGTGTCTTTAAGACAGAGATAGATAGGTTCTTGATTAATAAGGGGATCAGGGATTATGGGGAGAAGGCAGGAGAATGGGGATGAGAAAAGTATCAGCCGTGATTGAATGACAGAGCAGACCTGATGGGCCGAGTGGCCTAATTCTGCTCCTATGTCTTATGGTAGCCTCAGTAGGAGGATGGATGCTGAACAAAGTGAGGGTGAGGGCGAGGGTGGGTGTTTGCAGCAAGCTCCCTGAAAGCTGACAGTCGCTGTAGAGCTGCCTCAGGAAGCCGTGATACTGTGTCAGTGAAATAAGCTCAAAGCAACGCTGCTAAACATGACCACACTGCAGATTCAAGCACCTGACAACAGACCTCATTGGGTCTCAGTCCACGAGCATCTTCTTTTATTTTATATCACCCTGGCTGTTTCATCCTGCCCTGGAACGTGTTTATTGCAAAAACGTGAAGGCCGCCTGGCAATTGGCCTGTCTGCCGACCATAAAAGTGGACGGGCCACATCAAGTCACCACCAATTGCCTCCTTAATGGGTTTATATTGCCCATTAATCGGTCAGGTGTGCTTCAGATTCCCGTGTGTGCCTGCCACGTGTGCTCGCCATTACACACAAGCACAATGATGTTGGGACGCGGGCTTGACATCTGCTCAGGCGATTTCATGTGCTTTGGGTCGGGTACACATCCACTCTATCAACATACAGTTCTGGCCATCAGGATTACTTAGTGCGGTCTGCTTGGATGTCAGGATGTCTCCCTCTGTGACTGGATCCTGGACTTCCTAACTCACAGACCACAATCAGTAAGGATAGGCAACAGCACCTCCTCCACGATCATCCTCAACACCGGCGCCCCACAAGGCTGTGTTCTCAGCCCCCTTACTATACTCCTTATACACCTATGACTGTGTGGCCAAATTCCCCTCCAATTCGATTTTCAGGTTTGTTGACGACACCACCGTAGTGAGTCAGATCTCAAACAATGACTAGGCAGAGTACAGGAATGAGAGAGAGAATCTGGTGCAGCAACAATAATCTCTCCCTCAATGTCAACAAAATGAAGGAGATAATCATCGACTTCAGGAAGCATAGTGGAGGACATGCCCCTGTCTACATCAATGGGGACGAAGTAAAAATGGTCGAGAGCTTCAGGTTATTCGGTGTCCAGATCACCAACAACCTGTCCTGGTCCCCCCATGCCGACACTATAGTTAAGAAAGCCCACCAACGCCTCTACCTTCTCAGAAGACTAAGGAAATTTGACATGTCAGCTACAACTCTCACCAACTTTTACAGATGCACCATAGAAAGCATTCTTTCTGATTGTATCACAGCTTGGTATGGCTCCTGCTTTGTCCACAAGAAGCTACAAAGGGTCATGAACAAAGCCCAATCCATCACTCAAACCAGACTCCCATCCATTGACTCTGTCTACACTTCCCGCTGCCTTGGCAAAGCAGCCAGCATAATTAAGGACCCCACGCACCCCGGACATTCTCTCTTCCACTTTCTTCCGTCGGGGAAAAGATACAAAAGTCTGAGGTCACGTACCAACCGACTCAAGAGCAGCTTCTTTCCTACTGCCATCAGACTTTTGAATGGACCTACCTCATGTTAAGTTGATCTTTATCTACATCCTAGCTATGACTGTAACATTACATTCGGCACCCCCTCATTTCCTTCTCTATGAACGGTATGCTTTGCCTGTATAGCACGCAAGAAGCAATGGGCCCAATTCTCCCATTGCGACCCGCACCTTTTCTGGCGGGTCGGGTTGGGAGATGCGCGTGTCGGCCATTTCGCGGATTGCGGCAAATGTTTATAACCCGCGCGCATCTCCCAACCGGAAGAAAATGACACCACCGGGAACGCGCAGAAAACCGGCGGGAAGTGAGGTAAGATATTTGAATATGTTTTACATATATTTTAAATGTGATTATCAGGACTGGCACGGAACTTGTCGGGCCTTATAGCATCTCCCACCCCGCCAGGAGTACTTCATTCCGGCGGGGTTTAGAGTAGCTCCCCACGTTCGGGGAACTAGTGGGAGACCCTGCTGGAGTGAAGGGGGGGCAATCGGGGCCCCCCAGGAGGTTGGGCGGTGGGGGGTGGTGCTCCCTGGGCACTGCCCATGGGGCAAAGTGCCCATGCCCAGGGGGCACCTTGGCACTGCCCAGTGGGTATCGGGCAGTGCCAAGGGGAGTGGCCTATTGTGGGCAGGGCCTAGGGTGATTGGGGGGGGGTCCCGCTGCCATTCTACATTGGGTTGGTGGTGGTCTGCGGGGGGGGGTTTGCCTCCCGGGGGTGTGCCTAACCCCAGGGGCGGTCAGTTGGGGGGAGAGTCTGCCGGGGTGAGGGGGGTGGGGGGATCACCACTCCTAGAGTGTGTGGGCTGGATATTGGGGTGCTCCGGGGCGGGGGCGGGGCGGTCAGGGCTGGCTTGGGAATTGTTGTGGGGGCCGCGATTGGGCCGTGGCGGGGGGGCTGGAGGGGCAGCACTATGGGGGTCCCGGGCTGGCCAGCAAACGGGGAGACTGACAACTGCGCATGCGCAGAGATCCAGAACTGTCAAACTCCAGCGCGAATAGGCCCCGCCACCCTGGGTTTTTAATGAGATTCACCGTTGGGACCTCTGCATTGCACAGAGTGCGGAGATTCAGGTCTGAAGTTGCACTGAAAAAAACAGTTGTGATCTAGAACAGTTTTCCCACTAATTCAGCACTTTAGGGTATTCTAATACATGTGACAATAATAAATCAAATCAAATCAGGGAGGCTGAGAGGCAAGGGGGCTGATCTGACCAGGCCAACACTTTCTCAAGCTACATAAACTGTTTGCCAGCTTGTTGCAAAGATAATCCTCAAGATCACCGATAGTTGATTCTACTTTTTCACATACAGTTGGGATAAGATGGCAGGATTGTGATGGATATGCCAGCTACATTTCTGAGATTAACCTACCAGGTCACAGTTGTTTGATGAAATAATGCAGTTTGTCCTTCAGGAATAAGCCAGAGAGCAGTGAGAGATTGTTGTAATGTGTGGGCTGTAAGGTGACGCTTCCTGCCACTTGTGTGAACAATTTAGCCTCTGTTTATGTATCTGTGATTATTTTTGTGTCATTAAAAATGATGATTCCCCATGTCCGTTTCGGCCCTATTTCAATTTTACAATGATGTGGAGATGCCGGCGTTGGACTGGGGTGGGCACAGTAAGAAGTCTCACAACACCAGGTTAAAGTCCAACAGGTTTACTTGGTAGCACAAGCTTTCGGAGCGCTGCCCCTCCATCAGGTGGCCACTCACCTGATGAAGGGGCAGCGCTCCGAAAGCTCGTGCTACCAAGTAAACCTGTTGTACTTTAACCTGGTGTTGTGAGACTATTTACTGTGCAATCTTACAAGTCACTACTGGACATGGCTCCCAACCCTACTGATGAAGTTGCTCCCCACCCCCGCACTGCCCCCCCCCCCCCCCCCCCCCCCGCACCCCCCGCCATCCCCCTCTATTGTTTCCATTGAGACTTCACACTAAATATGTAATAATAGTTTCCCTAAGCAATGCCAGACATCCACTGGCCCAGCAAGGCACTGGAACTAGGCTAGCCATATTTTCAGAATTGCTCAGGCTTAATATCCCCATGGGATGGCTTAATGCTGTCGAGCAGTGAATGTCAACACTGCGTTCCCACTACTTAGTCAAAAGTCAAGGGTTTACCCCAAAGAAGCATGGGCTTTCTCAAGTGCATTTTGCCTCAGGGATAGATTTGCCAGCAAATGCTTGAAGACTATTGGCAGCTGCTCTATTTTGGGGTGAGAAAATACAGTAAGAGTGCATACCCTGACAAAGGAGATCTGATTGCAGTGATTCAAGACTGGCCCATAGGTTGACACCTATAACCTGTTGAGATTTCTAGGTTCCCCCAACTCTGCCTCTTGGGAATGTGCTAATTCCTCTCCCCCACCTGGATCCTGAGCTCTGGAATTACCTCTTGGCATAAACCTCTCCTCCACTCCTGCTCAAAGCCTAACTCTTTCACCAAGTGTATGGCCATTGTCCCAATATCTCCTCCTTTGTCTGTGTCAGTCAATCTGATGACACTTCTACGCAGTACCTTGGGATGTTAAAGTCGGGATATCAATGGTGTTGATTATCCTGTGAACATCAATGTGGGGATGTGTCTGACTGAATTTCCTGTAAAGAGGGAAGATAGGAAATAATGGTGGAAAAGGAGCCTTTAAAATGGATTGGAGCGTTGAGGGGTTGTATCTGATTACCCACTAGCGTCCTTCCATCTATATCAGATAACATGCTGAAAATCAAATCCATTTGGGGATGGGACGTCTTCATACAATGTACTTTTGCTGATGGCAAAAAGACCAATCAAGTTCTGCCATGAATGCCGCATGTAAGGTGTTTATTGGGTGTTGTTATGGGTTGTTGTTCCCAGTGTTGGGGTTTGTTAGCAAGCTGCTGTAGCCACTGAGTGTCATGGTGGCTCACACCAGCTCACAGGTAGTGTGCCCAGTTTCCTCTGTCGACTGCTGGGAGCAAAACCCAATATTGGGCTTCATGTTGGGACATCTTGTTGAAGTTGTACAAGACATTGGTAAGGCCACACTTGGAATACTGTGTACAGTTCTGGTCACCCTATTATAGAAAGGATATTATTAAACTAGAAAGAGTGCAGAAAAGATTTACTAGGATGCTACTGGGACTTGGTGGTTTGAGTTATAAGGAGGGGCTGGATAGACTGGGACTTTTTTCTCTGGAGCGTAGGAGGTTGAGGGGTGATCTTATCGAGGTCTATAAAATAATGAGGGGCATAGATCAGCTAGATAGTCAACATCTTTTCCCAAATGTAGGGCATAGGTTTAAGGTGAGAGGGCAGAGATACAAAAGTGTCCAGAGGGGCAATTCTTTCACACAGAGGGTGGTGAGTGTCTGGAACAAGCTTCCAGTAGTAGAAGCGGGTACAATTTTGTCTTTTAAAAAGCATTTAGACAGTTACATGGGTAAGATGGGTATAGAGGGATATGGGCCAAATGCGGGCAATTGGGACTAATTTAGGGGTTTAAAAAAAAAAGGGCGGCATGGACAAGTTGGGCCGAAGGGCCTGTTTCCATGCCGTAAATTTGTATGACTCTATGTCACACTTGCAATCAGTGGAGTTTTAGGTGTCTTACTGGTCTTCTGGTTCTGGCTAACTCGCCGCACAGAACATCCTTGAGTATATATCTGAATTCCATCCTGTGAACGTACCCATGCCAGCAAGGCCACCTCTGCATGGTGTGTGCCAACATACTTGCCTCTGAGAGAAGCGCTGCATTCGTAGTTTTGCCTTTCCATGAGATTCCCAGAATACACTGCAAACAGCAAAGATGTCATTTGTGGAGATGCCTTTCTCGGTAGCTGTAAGTCATCCATTTTTCACAGCTTTACAACAGTTGCTGAGGACACAGCCCTCCTAAACCCCAGCATCCGGGTCCTAAGAGCCAGCTTGACATTATTCCATGGACATTTTGTGGATCAGCCAAGGATGCCAGTTGCTCTCCCTAGAGCATGTATCGCGTTCTGTGTCAAGAGATAGATTGCCTCATACCAAATGGGATTGACCACGGGTAAATGGGATTAACTAATAATGAATATTATCAAATCTCCCTGGTGTCAGCTGCATTCTGCTGAAAACAGTTCCCTCTGCTGGCAAATGGATAAATTACAATGAAGAACTCTTCCAGAATTAACTGCCACTCTGATCATCCTCTTAAGTAACATACAGACTGTCATTTTTGATTTAGAAAGCTTTTATTTTGCATAAATTATCCTGATTGTGATCAATTCTCCTTGCATCTTACATTTAAATGGTTGGAAATACAGAGATTGGCTTTTTTTTTTCAATATAGTGTGTTTGAGTCATTGGGCCCTATTTTACCCAATTTATTTCAAAGTGCTGGGCGGACTTGAATCTGGGAGTGTTTCAGATCCGACATTTAGACCCGTTCTCCGGCGCCCCCATACGCACTCTGCCTGAAAAAATATCAGCGATTCCGAATCGCGCTGCAGAAGCCTGTGGGCGGGGCTTAGCGCGCCCGAAACCCTGCAGCTCCAATCGGAGCCTCCAACTGCGCATGCGCAGAAACAAAATGATAGAATGCGGCTCCCCTGCCACATCGCTCCCGGGCTGGATAATGCCTCCCCCTGGCCCCCACAGACATTACCCCACCCCCACAACATTACTGACGCTCTTATTCCCCCCACCCCCTCCCGCCACCCTGACCAATTGCGGGCCCCTCGCCCCTTCTCCCCCACCAATCTCAGGCAGAATGATCCACCCTCCCCCCCCCTCCCCCACTGACCTCAGGCAGAGTGGCAGCGGACCCCCCCCCCCACGCCATAGATCTCAAGCAGGGAGCCGTCGGACCCAACCCTCCCCCCCACCAGCCACCCCCCACCCCCCCCGCTCCCACTGATCTCAAGCAGAGAGCTGTCGGATGCTCGGCACTTACCTCCTCACTAACTGGAGCGCCCGAATCAAACTTATATGGAGCATGTCTGTTTCGTGCCGATTCTGGGTGGGCGAACGCGGTGGTAAAGGGGGAAGTGCCAGTAAAGTTGGGCGTGCAGCCCATTAAATCAATTTAAGTGCATGCAAATGCATTTAAATGGCCGTCGTGCCCGTTTCGGGCGCAGTCCCAATTGTGGCTATTTTCGGGCCTTGGTAAAGAGGGAACTGGGATGGAGGTGGGCGCGGATCACGCTACTCACCTCACGCCCAACTTTACCAAGTTTCCGCACTCAAAAACGGGCGCAACGCGATGGTAAAATCGGGCCCATAGAGGCTTAGAGGCCGACAGCGCAAAAAAAGGCCCTTTGGCCCATCAAGTCAGTGCCGGTTAAAGACAAACCACCCAACTATTCTAACCCCATTTTCCAGCACTTTGTCCATAGTCTTGTTTGCCTTGGCATCACAAGTGCACATCTAAAGAAGTCTTGTTTTTCCAGATGCTTGTTACCATTTCAGATAGGAATGTGGGGTTGAAGTCACAATCAGATCAGCCGTAATCTTACTGAACAGTGGACATTTATTGCCTATCCCTGACTCAACCACATTGTTGTATCTGGAGTCAGATGTAGGCCAGACCAGGGGGGGACGACAGATTTCCTTCCCTAAAGGACATTAGTGACCCAGATGGACAACAATGGTTTCATGGTCATCATTAGACTTTTAATTCCAGGTTTTTTTATTGAATTGAAATCTGTCACATTGGGATTTGAACCTGAGTCCCCAAAGCACTACCCTGGGTCATTGGATTATTTTTTCAGCAACAATACCACTACTCCAATGCTTCCCCTGAAATATAAAACTAGATGTACGGTAGTCACTAATAAAGGCATTCAGGAGATTCGTCCTCATCCAGAGAGTGGTTCGAATGTAGAAATTCCACTGAGATGAATAACATTTGAGGACACTGGATAAGTATGTGAGGAAGAAAGGAATAGAAGGACATGTTGATAGAATGGGATAAAGGAGAATGGGATGGAACTCATGTGGGGCAAAGAGCTAATGGGCAGATGGCCTATTTCAATTGGATAGGATGGGATTTGTTCCCTTAATTTCTGACTCTACAACCAATGAACCGATCTGTAGATAAATAAATGAGAATTTTGTTTTCTAAGGAAGGTGTGTTAATAATGCATTTTTGGGGTCTTCTTGTAGACAGTTCCTTGAACTCTCATGGTCTCATCACCATTGTTTAATTTGTTCTATTCTCTCTCCCTTTAGGTTACGCCCCTGTTCCACCCCCCCAGCCCTCTCCAGGTATGTATGCTCCCCTCAGGCTACGATGATGCAGGGAAACATGTCGCCTTCCTCTGCCACTAAGTTACAGAGACTCCAATGAGACTGACAGTGAAGGTAAATTAGTGGGCGCCACTAATGATTACACCGCAGATGTTGGCTGTGCAAGGAATAAAAAATGCTGTTGGGCAATTGGTCGCAAAGGTATGACATTTGAGAGTTTACATCAGGGACTAAAATATCGGTTTAATAGATCATTGTGAAAGGATCCAGTCAGACTCAATAACCATCCTTACCCCATCCCTACTGTCTTTGATGAAATAATGTGGAGATGTCGGCATCGGACTGGGGTGGGCACAGTCAGAAGTCTCACAACACCAGGTTAAAGTCCAACAGGTTTATTTTGTGTCACGAGCTTTCAGAGCGCCGCTCCTTCATCAGGTGAGTCAATTTGATGAAATAACTCTACACTATCTGGGTCTTGTATTCTCTCATCCTTTTCATCTGCTTGCTCCATCTCAAAAAAACCTAATTAACATTTGCATCTCCCCGCACCCCACACCCCAATCCGACTTTCTCTCCTATTTCTGCTTTAGAAACATAGAAACATAGAAAATAGAAGCAGGAGGAGGCCATTCGGCCCTTCAAGCCTGTTCCGCCATTCATTATGATCATGACTGATCATCAAATTCAATATCCTGATCCCCCCCTTCCCCCCCCATATCCCCTCGATCCCTTTAGCCCCAAGAGCTATATCTAATTCCTTCTTGAAATCACACGTTTTGGCCTCAACTATTTTCTGTGGTCGTGAATTCCACACATTCATCACCCTCTGGGTGAAGAAATTTCTCCTCACCTCAGTCTTAAAAGGTTTATCCCTTACCCTCAAACTATGACCCCTAGTTCTGGACTCCCCCACTATCGGGAACATTCTTTCTGTCTCTCCCCTGTCTAATCCTATTAGAATTTAAAAGGTTTCTATGAGATCCCCTCTCACTTTTCTAAACTCCTAAGATATTTTAACTCCTGAGATATTTTCTGCCTTAAAAGTGCCACATAGATATATGTTGTAGGTATTAACTGTATTTATATCTGAACTATCCAGTACTGACTGTATCTATAACGGGACAGACAGTCCAGTATTGACAGTGTCTATAATGGGACTCTCTGTTTTGAACTGACTGTGTCTATAATTGTCCCAGCAATATGTTGTGTAACTTTCTAACAATTTCCTGAATCTCAGATTTGCCCCTCCGGTCTAAAAGTCCATTTTTAATGTTACCCCAATCAGCACGTCCTTATTTATCTTGCCTTCTGTTTGAACCATGGTGACATCTCACACCGAGATTGGCCTTGGATAGCAGTGAATAACAAAATTTACACTCCCCACAATGCCATGGGCTTTTTTATGATTATGAACGTATTGGGACTTCAGGTTTCAGCTTCTTGATGTAGCTCAGAAACTAGCACCTTTGCTAGTTCCTCAAAATTTTCTTCAAATCCATTTGTGACCCGCAACTTGGTGCACAGCCTTGGCCAGGAGATGGTGCTAAGCTACAACTTTCTAACCAGTAATGACTTACTGCACTTATTTTCTGATTCCTGTGGAGTTTTTTTTTAAGTTTACTGAATAGGAATTGTTAGGGTGTACCAATTACAATAGCCGGACTTGTCAACCAGGAGTAGGTCAACATTATGGGCGGCACGGTGACATGGTGGTTAGCGCTGCTGCCTCACAGCGCCAGGGACCCAGGTTCAAATCCGGCTTTGGGTGACTGTCTGTGTGGAGTCTGCAGCTTCTCCCCGTGTCTGCACGGGTTTCCTCCGGGTGCTCCGGTTTCCTCCCACAGTCCGAAAGATGTGCGGGTTAGGTAGATTGGCCGTGCTAAATTGACCCATATGTTGGGCTGAATGGCCTCCTTCTGCACCACGATTACAATAGTCCGTTGAGAGACGACTATTTTGTTGCAAGACACCTCACTCTTGGTAAATGCAGCACACTTACTGAGGCCATAGGTGCGATGGCAAGTTTCTCCTACATTTAGCCGATTTCTGATTTTAACATTAACTCTCACTGCGAGAAGTGACTAATGTTTGAACCCAGTTAGCGGGGGTAACTGGTAACATCACTAGATCAATAGACTAGTGGCTTTACCAGGATGTACAGGAGAGTCTGTGTGCTTTGATCTACATGTTTGTGCTATCTAGGAAATCATAGAAACCCTACAGCACAGAAAGAGGCCATTCGGCCCATCGAGTCTACACCGACCACAATCCCACCCAGGCCCTACCCCCATACCCCTACATATTTTACCCACTAATCCCTCTAACCTATGCATCTCAGGACAATTTTTAGCATGGCCAATCAACCTAACCCGCACATCTTTGGACTGTGGGAGGAAACCAGAGCACCCGGAGGAAACCCACGCAGACACGAGGAGAATGTGCAAACTCCACACAGACAGTTACCCGAGCCGGGAATCGAACCCAGGTCCCTGGAGCTGTGAAGCAGCAGTGTTAACCACTGTGCCACTGTGCCGCCCTGTAATAAACTGGACTGACCTTTCCACTTGACTTTATAAAACACCCACTGACATTGGCAGGTGAATTGAGCCAAAAGCTAGTGAACATAGTTAACAGTAACTGTTAACAGTTATGGCGTCAACTTATAACACAACAGATTGCACACTACCAAATCAACGCATCAGAATAACATCTTTCCTTATCCACCAGTCTCTCTGTTCATTTGCATGGGTTTTATGTTCAATTGATATGATCTGGTGCTGTTGAAAGAGGCAGACTGTCAGTGATGAGGAACGGAGCATGTTTTGCTTCTCACACCAGCATCGAGCTCTCCCTAAGTAAGAATCATGGCCATTTGGCCCATCATGTCTGTACTGGCTGACAAATCACCATCCAGACTATTCCCTGAAAGGGTTAACATCAGACTTTTTTAAAGTTAAAGCTTATTTATTAGTCACAAGTAAGGCTTACATTAACACTGCAATGAAGTTACTGTGAAATTCCCCTAGTCGCCACACTCCGGCGCCTGTTCAGGTCAATGCACCCTAACCAGCACGTCTTTCAGATTGTGGGAGGAAACCGGAGCACCCGGAGGAAACCCACGCAGACACGGGGAGAATGTGCAGACTCCACAAAGACAATGACCCAAGCCAGGAACTGAACCCAGGATCCTGGCGCTGTGACGCAGCAGTGCTAACTATTGTGCCACCGTGCCGCCCTGACTGAGGAAACAATAGTGCTGACATGATGATGTAAAGGGAGCCATGTGACAAGTACAAGTCTGGTGCTAGTCTGAATGGAGATAACTCATGGCTTGGACTGAAGAAGTCTTATTGTCTCATACATCCGTACACAGTTATGTTCAATAATCATTACTGTTCAGACGCCATGCCCAGAATTTTCCCGCTGTTCAGGCCAGGGGGATCTTCCAGTCCCGCCGATGGCACACCCCCACCATGGGTTTTCCAGCGGAGAGTAGTGCATCCACTCTGTCCATGTCCCTCATCATCTTGTACACCTCGATCAGGTCGCCCCTCAGTCCTCTCTGCTTTTATGAAAACAACACAAGCCTACCCAACCAAGGTCAACGGATCTTTGCATGGTCCATGCCCCGCCCGCTTTAATTCCTATGGCGATCGGGATGGAAATGTAGATCTCCAAAACCATTCACCAAGTATTCTCACTGTACAGTCTTCAACTTCAATGCAATGTCAATGGAAAATGGTTTGAATTCCTGGGGAGGAAATAAATCTCTCACTGTGTAATAAAAGCCTCCATATCACTGATGGGGAAAATAAATATATTCTGCTATTCTGAGAAAAGAAAAACCTTGCAACATTTGTAATACTTGTTAACAGACCAGAAATGACATCAAAGAGACAATCTGTTGTAACAACTCCTTGAAACTGGCATTCGTTTCAGATGAATGGAACATATACTGTGCTGAAATGCTCTCCTTAAGTAAGAATCATGGCCATTTGGCCCATCATGTCTGTACTAGCTGACAAATCACCATCCAGACTATTCCCTGAAAGGGTTAACATCAGACTGGGGAAACAATAGTGCTGACAAGATGATGTAAAGGGAGCCATGTGACAAGTAGTTTGATAGTAATTCTGAATGGAGATAACTCATGATTTGGACTGAAGAAGTCTTATTGTCTCGTATATCCGTACACAGTTATGTTCCATAAGACCATAAGACCATAAGAAGGAGCAGAATTAGGCCACTCGGCCCATTGAGTCTGCTCTGCCTTTCAATCATGGCTGATATTTTTCTCATCCCCATTCTCCTGCCTTTTCCCCATAACCCCTGATCCCCTTATTAATCAAGAACCTATCTATCTCTGTCTTAAAGACACTCAATGAGCTGGCCTCCACAGCCTTCTGCGGCAAAGAGTTCCACAGATTCACCACTCTCTGGCTGAAGAAATTCCTCCTCATCTCAGTTTTAAAGGACCACCCCTTTAGCCTGAAGTTGTGCCCTTTGGTTCTTGATTTTCCTACTGGTGGAAACATCCTCTCCATGTCCACTATATCCAGGCCTCGCAGTATCTTGTAAGTTTCTATAAGACCCCACCCCCCCCCCCTTCATACTTCTAAACTCAATAAATGTTCAATAAATCATTGACAATGGCTGGATCAGAAGATTGGCCAATGGTGGGCCACCCCTACTGCTGCAAAACACGTAGCAGATTGTGTGAAAAATCCCGGCTTGTGACACTGAGCCTCTCTCTGAGACAGACAAGCAACAATCAACATCATAGCAGCGGCTGAAGGACCCCAAAATCTCCAAAACGAAAAACTGAAAAATCTACACTCTGACCTGACAAAACACCCCGAAATGGAAAACCTCAATGAAATCGTTGGAAATCACCAGAAAGGTTCCAGAATAAACGTGGATGCTGAGAAGCAGAGAAGAAATGCACTGTGCAGCTCAAGAAGGACTCCACCATAGCATGTGGAGGTCTGTCAAAAATCGTGATGAAAAAGCGGAGTTAAAGAACCTGGAGGAAGGGCGAGCAAACTTTAAAAAAGGCTTCTAAACGAGACACAGCAACCAGAAAGCACTGGGAGATGATGTATTTTTAAGTGCATAGCTTAAAAAACACGGCAGCCCTGTTCCAGTGTGGCACCAAAACATGCATGATGACTAGCCAGTTAAAAAATCAGGCACAAAATTCGATCCTCCAGTAACACAGCAAAGTAACTAACTGGCCTTAATAACCATTGAAACAATATTTCCAGGGATTCAGAAAAGATCTGAGACAGCTCAGTGACCTCGGCAGGTATCCAATAAACCCAAGCAGCGTGGGTAAACCCGATTATTGCAGCACCATTTAAAGCATTTAAGGCAAACCTTTCCTGATTCGACTGGTAGCACAGTGGTTAGCACTGCTGCCTCACAGCGCCAGGGACCCAGGTTCGATTCCGGCCTTGGGTGACTGTGTGGAGTTTGCACGTTCTCTCCGTGTCTGCGTGGGTTTCCTCCGGGTGCTCTGGTTTCCTCCCACTGTCCAAAGATGTGCAGGTTAAGTGGATTGGCCATGCTAAATTGCCCCTTAGTGTCCAAAGATGTGTGGGTTAGGTGGATTGGCCATGCTAAATTGTCCCTTAGTGTCCAAAGATGTGTGGGTTAGGTGGATTGGCCATGCTAAATTGTCCCTTAGTGTCCAAAGATGTGCAGGTTAGGTGGATTGGCCATGGTAAATTGCCCCTTAGTGTCCAAAGATGTGTGGTTAGGTAGATTGGCCCTGCTAAATTGTCCCTTAGTGTCCAAAGATATGTATATTAGATGGATTAGCCATGGTAAATGTGTGGGGTTACAGGGATAGGGCGGGGGAGAGGACCTGGGTAATATATTCTGTCAGAGTGTCAGTACATACTCGATGGGCCAAATGGCCACTTCTGCACTGTAGGGATTCTATGATTCTATGAAAATAGCAATGGATTCAAAATTTGTGCAGTTGGAAGGGACAGACCAGACATGGAATTAGGTGTTATGGAAGAGGAGAATTTTAAGATACAGAATTGCATCGGGACTAAGTAATAAAGATGTGATTGCACTGGAGGAGGTGCAGAGGAGATGGAACATTAAAGTTATGAAGAGATATTGGGTAGGCTTGGTTGTTTTCATTGGAACAGAGAAGCGTGAGGGGGCGAGCTGATCGAGGTGTACAAGATTATGAGGGACATGGACAGAGTGGATAAGGAGCCAATGCACCCTAACCAGCACGTCTTTCAGACTGTGGGAGTAAACCGGAGCACCCGGAGTAAACCCACGCAGACACGGGGAGAACGTGCAAACTCCACACAGACAGTGACCAGAGGCCGGAATCGAACCCGGGTCCCTGACGCTGTGAGGCAGCAGTGCTAACCATTGTGTCATCGTGCTGCTCACCATCCAATTAAAGCTCAAGATGGCAGTAAACCATGCCAGCTCTGTGGCCCGAAAAAGCCTCACAGGGACAAGCAGTGCCCTTCGAGCATGGCAGAATGTTTCCACTGTAAAAAACCAGAGAAATGTGCAGGTCAAAAACCTCAAAGCATACAAGAGGATCAGCAGCGAAGCTTCCCACAAAAAAGACAAATGAGAAGAGTCATACCAAGACGAAGAGCAACAATGCTTCCGAGGCCAGATTAAAGATCCCAGAGATACCTTTTGGAATGCTGACATATGAATCAATGGGCACATTACTCATTTTAAATTAGAGACAGGAGCATGTGTGACAGTTCTGTCCGATAAAGAACCACAACTAGCCAACCTCTGGCTGTAGTGAACAAACATTCCATTATATGGCTGATGCGCTATCAATAAGGCGAAAGACTACCGATATGCCAATATAAGTGTAGGCTTTTATTCACAACAGAATCAGGAGCAGATCCCAACATATAACCAATCTGGACTGAACAAGGGGGAGGAGACAGCCACCTTTATACTAGGTGCTGAGGGGAGGACCCAAACTGGAAGGGGATGTGTCCAGGTATGACAAGCACACACAACGGTGGTCCATATAGGACAAAGGCACAACTGGGGTCCACCACAATGGCCTAAGAGGGATCAGACTACCAGTTATAAACATGCTTCTGGAACCACTCCAATACAGGATACTAGAGACACTATAGGCGGGATTTTCCGGCCGTGCTCGCCCCAAGGCTGGAAATTCCCGCCCAAGGTCAAGGGACCTTTGCATGGTACGCCCCTGCCCGCTACAATTCCCGTGGCAGATGGGACAGGAAAATTCCGCCCTATATGTGATTTGAAATCAGGAATTCTTTGTCCTGAACCAAGGCACTTGTGTTGCATTCAACTACTAAAAACTACTAACGGTCGTAAATGTAGCCCAATCCATCACGCAAACCAGCCTCCCAGCCACTGACTCTGTCTACACTTCCCGCAGCCTCGGCAAAGCAGCCAGCATAATTAAGGACCCCACGCAGCCCGGACATTCTCTCTTCCACCTTCTTCTGTCAGGAAAAAGATACAAAAGTCTGAGGTCACGTACCAAGCGACTCAAGAACAGCTTCTTCCCTGCTGCCATCAGACTTTTGAATGGACCTACCTTGTATTAAGTTGACCTTTTTCTACACCCTAGCTATGACTGTAACACTACATTCTGCACCCTCTCATTTACTTCTCTATGAATGGTATGCTCTATCTGTATAGCGCGCAAGAAACAATACTTGTCACTGTATGCTAATACATGTGACAATAAATCAAATCAAATCAAAACCTAATTGAAACAGTGAGCAAAGTCATAGAACAGACAATCATTACCTGTACCAAGTTGGAGACCCTCAAACCATCCAACGGCACTGATGACTTCGACTGGGACTTCAGTGAGAATGTTCAACACTCTGCAGATAATCCAGCTCCTTTCCAATCAGATGAAGGTAATCTTGCTCAGCCTGAAGAGGAAACAGGCCAGCTGGATCCACGAGTGCCTGAGTGCGACCACGGCCCTTCGTCACTCGGCAGAGAGGGTCAGAGTCGGAACCCAGGTGGTAGGAGATGCTGGTCCAATCCTGCATTCACCTGTCAACATTGACCCCTTAGTAAGTGCATCCGCACTGATCCATCAACCAAACTCAAGGGCCCAGGGTGCAAATAACTAAATGATTCCACAACTAAAAACAAAACCAAGATGAGGTCCAAGAGATGATACTGACCTTCCGACCATCCCGGGGTTACTGCAATTGGAGAGGCAACAAGACAGAATCAAATGCCTTCCTCACCACAGGCGACCACAATGCAGGATCCTTCAGGATCTAGGACCTACATGGTGTCACCGCTCTAAAGGCAAAGCATGATGGATGAAACCATTCTTTAAAAAGTGTAAATTCAGTGAACAACGATAGGAGACATAGTCAACAGTAAAGAAAGTGATAAACCTTCACTCTCCACCACAAAAGGGAAAGTATTGATAGGAAAAAGAACAACAGCAAGGAGAGGAAGAAACAAATAAAACACCAAATACGGCAGCTTCTACTGTCAGAAGAAAGAAATTCAAATTAAGACTACCAATCCTTCAAGCTTCAAAAGAACATTGCTCAGGGAGAGTTGTGAGACCTCCACACCGATTAAATCTGTTAGAGACTTGGGGGAGAAGGGGAAGCGTGTAAATATAAATGAAAATATGTGTGGATTAAGACGATGGGGGGAGGTGTTGCATTAGGGTTTCCAGGGTGATAAGGATTAAAGTGGGACTGGCAACAGTATCGCATACATGATGATGTAATGGGAGTCATATGACTAGTAGTAACCTGGTAATAATCTGAATGGAGATACCTTGTGGCGTGGACTGAAGGAGCCATGTTGTCGTATACAATTCTTTTCTCTCACACATCTGTACATAGTTATGTTCTACAATAAATATGTACAGTTCAGCCTCAAACCTCTTCTCCAGACAACCACAACAAATGACAACATGGGCGGGTGGAGGGTGAGGGAATGTGAGGGCTGAGTGCCAGGGAGCTGTTGTTTTTTGTTTCATTCTTTTTTTCCGCAGTTGTTGCTGATGCGCGATTAATTCACTTGGGAGGCTGGATCGTACCCGGGAAATAAAGGCTTTTATTAGCAACAAGAATGGAGCATACTGCTTAACAATACAATCCCAGACTAAAGGGTCACTAGGAAGTGCAGTGACCTTTATACTCCTATAGGAAGGCGGAGCCAACCGGAGTGTACCACAGAACAATACCAACAGGTGGAACACCCCAACCCTAACCCCAACAGTAACAAGAGTAACATATGTACAAGTACCCATAGTGATAACCATCTATGGTTTAGTACCCATAGTGGTAACCATCTATGGTTCACCACATTCACCCCTCCTTTAAAAACAAAGGCCGGTGGGGCAAAAAAACAGTACAAACTGTCCATATATTCACAAGTTCAGTCATATCGGAGGGCCGCACCGTCTCTGCGACCTCCTCAACACTGGCGGTAGCGCCGGTTCTGGTGACCATGATGACCCTCTCTCCAAGGTGGTGTCCAGTGACTCCTCCAGTTCCTCACGGATGGGTGGACCTCGAGGTGACGACAATCTCCTGGACTCAGGCAAGCCTCGAGGTGGCGACAATCTCCTGGACTCAGGCAAGCTGTACACGGGAGTAAGAGGATTAAGTGGTGGTCCCGATACTGCCCGCGCCGTGTCAGGAGGGGAGATAAAGGGCAAGGGGTCCCTAACCAGGGGTACGGGAGCGACAGGGGTTTCCAGGTCCCCTGCAGGCGCCAGATCTCGAATAGAGACCGTGTCCTCTCGCCCGTCAGGATATGCTACATAGGCATATTGAGGGTTGGCGTGGAGGAGATGGACCTGTTCAACCAAAGGGTCGGACTTGCGGGTCCTTACATGTCACCGCAGGAGGACAGGTCCTGAGTACGTCAACCAAGACGGCAGTGAGGTCCCAGAGGAAGACTTCCTAGGGAAGGTAAACATCTGCTCATGTGGGGTAGCGTTGGTTGCCGTACACAGGAGGGACCGGATTGAATGGAGTGCATCAGAAAGTACCTCTTGCCAACGGGAGACTGGAAGACCCCTAGACCTCAACACCAGTAAGACAGCCTTCCAGACTGTAGCGTTTTCTCTTTCGACCTGCCCGTTACCCCTGGGGTTGTAACTCGTAGTCCTACTTGAGGCAATTCCTTTAGAGAGCAGGTATTGCCTCAAGTCATCACTCGTAAACGACGAACCCCTATCACTGTGGATATAACTGGGGTAGCCGAACAGGGTAAAAAGACTCCGCAAGGCTTTAATGACCGTGGCAGCGGACATGTCTGAACAGGGAATGGCAAAAGGGAATCGGGAGTACTCGTCAACCACGTTGAGGAAGTACACATTCCGATCTGTCGAAGGAAGGGGGCCCTTGAAATCAACACTCAGTCGTTCAAAAGGGCGAGTGGCTTTAATGAGGTGTGCCCTGTCAGGTCGGTAGAAGTGCGGCTTGCACTCTGCACATACCTGGCAGCTTCGAGTTATCGACCTGACATCCTCTACGGAGTAGGGCAGATTCCGGGCCTTTACAAAATGGAAGAGCCGAGTGATCCCGGGATGGCAGAGATCATTGTGGAGGGCCTGTAGCCGGTCCTCCTGCACACTGGCACATGTTCCACGCGACAGGGCATCTGAGGGCTCATTGAGCTTCCCCGGACGGTACATGATATCATAGTTGTAGGTGGAGAGTTCGATTCTCCACCTCAAGATTTTATCATTTTTGATCTTACCCCTTAACGTGTTGTTGAACATGAATGCCACGGACCGCTGGTCCGTGAGCAGGGTAAATCGTTTTCCAGCCAAGTAATGGCGCCAATGCCGGACGGCCTCCACAATGGCCTGAGCCTCTTTTTCCACAGAGGAGTGCCGAATTTCCGGGCCTTGGAGGGTGCGAGAGAAAAAGGCGATGGGCCTGCCCGCCTGGTTAAGTGTGGCAGCCAGGGCGAAATCAGATGCATCACTCTCCACCTGGAAGGGGATGGACTCATCGACAGCGTGCATCGTGGCTTTCGCGATGTCAGCTTTTATCCCTTCAAAGGCTAAGCGAGCCTCTGCTGCCAGGGGAAAAGAGGTAGATTTTATGAGCGGACGGGCTTTGTCCGCATAATTGGGAACCCACTGTGCGTAATACGAAAAGAAGCCTAAGCATCTTCTCAGTGCTTTGACGCTAGTGGGTAGGGGAAGTTCAAGGAGGGGACGCATACGGTCTGGATCAGGGCCGAGGACCCCGTTTTCCACCACATATCCGAGAATTGCTAGGCGGCGCTTGCTGAATACACACTTCTCCCTGTTATAGGTCAGATTCAGGCGAGACGCAGTACGTAAAAACTTTAGGAGGTTGGCATCGTGGTCCTGCTGGTCATGGCCGCAGATAGTGACGTTGTCCAGGTACGGGAAGGTAGCCCGTAGCCCGTTTTGGTCCACCATTCGGTCCATTGCACGCTGGAAGACCGAGACCCCATTAGTGACGCCAAAAGGGACCCTTAAGAAGTGGTAGAGACGACCATCCGCCTCAAAAACCATGTATTTTCGGTCCTCTGGGCGAATGGGGAGCTAGTGGTAAGCTGACTTCAAGTCGATGGTGGAGAACACCCGGTACTGCGCAATCTGATTGACCATACAGATATGCGCGGGAGAGGGTACGCGTCCAGCTGCGTGTACCTATTAATGGTCTGACTATAGTCTATGACCATCCGGGGCTTGTCTCCAGTCTTAACCACCACGACTTGTGCTCTCCATGGGCTCGTGCTAGGTTGAATGATCCCTTCCCTGAGGAGCCGCTGAACCTCAGATCGAATAAAGATCCGATCCTCAGCGCTGTAACGCCTGCTCTTAGTTGCGATGGGCTTGCAGCCTGGCACGAGATTTTCAAATAAAGATGGCGGGGTGATTCTGAGTGTCGAGAGACTGCACGTGGAGCGCGCTGGGCAATTTGGAGGCTGCTGTTCTCCCACTGAAAGTGGAGGGAGTGGCCCATCGTACTGCAGGGTCACACTCGTCAGGTGGACCATAAAGTCTAGTCCCAGGAGTACCGGAGCGCAAAGGTGCGGTAACACGAGGAGCCTGAAGTTCTCATAAACTGTGCCCTGCACCGTTAGATTTACCACGCAGCTCCCAAGAACGGTAACAGATCGGGACCTCGACGCCATAGAAATTGTCTGCCTGACAGTCTGTACTCGGAGACCGCACCGTTTCACAGTGTCTGGATGAATGAAACTCTCCGTGCTCCCGCTGTCAAACAGACAATGTATCAGGCGTCCGTTTACCTCTATGTCCATCATGGACTTGTCGAGTCTGTGAGGCTTGGCCTGGTCCAGGATGATTGACGCCACCGTTGAATCTTGAGTGCAACTGCAGGCAGCTGAGATGGTCGATGATGAGGACCCCTGCTGGTCGTCTGCGGTCGGTGTCGACCAAAATGGCTGCACCCATGGATCGCACGTGGTCGATGGCGTTGAAAGTGGCAGCACTCGCAGGTCGCACGTGTCTTGCGTCGCCGTCCTCAGGAATGGCGGCGCTCGTGAATCGCACGTGGTTGAAGACATTGACGAAGCTGAAGACGAGGAGACGGATCCTGGAGAGTCACACGCAGCACTGCTTGGCTTCGAAGGTGGTTTCGCTCGGCACACTTTAGCATAGTGCCCTTTCTTCCCACGCGCGGAGCAAAACACCGTTCTGGCCGGACATGGCTGACGAGGGTGCTTCACCAATCCACAGAAACAGCACCGTGGGCCTCCTGGAGCTGCCGCCGCCGTCAGGTCCGAGGTTGAAAGCACGATTGCGCAGTTCCTAGGAGCCGCTGGGTAGAGTTGAGTCGGTGGCTGTACTTGCCACGATGTTCCCACGTGGTCGGTGGGGTAAGTTTCAAGACTTCTGGAGGCCGTTTCCATCGCATCAGCCAATTCCACCGTCTTAGCTAGGTCCAAGTTACCTTGCTCTAGCAGCCGCAGGCGAATATAGGATGAGCCGATTCCCGCCACGAACGCATCTCGGATCAGATCGTTAGTGTATTGAATAGCCGACACTGGCTTACAATTGCAGGCTCTGGCTCGCTGCTGAAGCTCGCGCAGGTACTGTCCCGTCGTTTCGCCGGGCTGCCGCCGTCGAGTGGCTAGTAGGTGCCGAGCATGAATCTCGTTTGGCGGTTTATGGTACAGCTTCTTAAGTAGTTCGATGGCCTCTTTGTAGTCTTGTGAATCGCGGATTGTTGCGTACACAGTGTCGCTTACCCTTGCGTGGAGGACCCGCAATCTATCGGCGTCGCTTTGGACTGCTGTTGAGGCGTCGATCTAATCCTGGAAACACTTCAACCAATGGTCGAAAGTGTTCGATGCTCCAGTGGCACGCGGATCTAAGGTAAGCCGATCGGGTTTTAACATTTGCTCCATGGTTTTTTTTTCAAACAAAATTGTTGCTAATAAAATTGATGCGCGATTAATTCACTCGGGAGGCTGGATCGTACCCGGGAAATAAAGGCTTTTATTAGCAACAAGAATGGAGCATACTGCTTAACAATACAATCCCAGACTAAAGAGTCACTTGGAAGTGCAGTGACCTTTATACTCCTATAGGAAGGCGGAGCCAACCGGAGTGTACCACAGAACAATACCAACAGGTGGAACACCCCAACCCTAACCCCAACAGTAACAAGAGTAGCACATGTACAAGTACCCATAGTGGTAACCATCTATGGTTCACCACAGTTGCCAAGTGTCAGAGCATCGAGAGAGGCCTTTCGCCCAGCCCGCCTCCACGCCAAGCATCCCCAGCACTTTGTCTGGGGACTGTGGGTACGACTGCCAGAGTGACCCCCATCCCCACCGCCGGAATGAAGAGAGGGAATCAGGGGCACTATTCCAGGAGTCGGATTCGCGCAGCCGAGAATTCTCCTGACTCTGGGCATCCGATGCGAGAGTGAAGTTTCAGGACTAGCAGTCTAACCATTGTAAACACAGAGGCCATTATCTCCAAGTGCGATTCCTTCCAGGGAAACAACCTGGGCATCCCTTTAATCTTTAAGAGGCATGTAACCCAGGCCTGTTTGCAACAGAACTGGTCACATGAGCACCTTTATTGTTATCCCAAATTAAAGACACAAGTCTGCAAAATTGATGTGCCCCCCTGTCAGTGTGGGCGTGCATGTAAAATAAAGCGTGTGGCTATTCCACCACATGCCACCCACCCCTGAGCTCAGCCTCAAAATACCAGGTGGGGAGGTGGGCCTGTGCCAAGTTCGGCAGCTCATCCGCCATGTTTAAATAGATATTCACGAGTCCAATAGGCTTGTTTCCAAGCCAATTGACCCGGATAATATGCTGCCCATGCCATAAAGCATCTGGCGTGGGCAGTCAAGCAGGAGTGGCAGCCTGATTTAAATTCTTCAAAGGAGAGGAAAGAAGTTGAGGGGGAGGGGGGGAGCGGGGGGGGGGGCGGGGATTGCTACCTTCGGGGGCTGCCCTTTGCTGATTGGTGTGGGGGAGGTGGGCTAGACCCTGAGGGTAAACTCCCCCCTTTCTTCCTACCTATCCACAACCTCAAACCCATCCCACCACCTGCTTACCTGACCTGCCCAATCCATCCCTGCCCAAGGCCATGGATTTACCTGGCTCCAATTCATAGGTCTTCTTCCCCGTTGACTTTTCTTCCAGAGGGAGTACGGCACTAGCCGTAATAATCTGCCCACAGTCCCATCTCATGGGAAGGCAATAGCCCAGTGGTATTATCGCTAGACTATTAATCCAGAAACTCAGCTAATGTTCTGGGGGCCCGGGTTCGAATCCCGCCACGGCAGATGGTGGAATTTGAATTCAATAAAAAAAACCTGGAATTAAGAATCTACTGACGACCATTGTTGATTGTCGGAAAAACCCATCTGGTTCGCTCATGTCCCTTTAGGGAAGGAAATCTGCCATCCTTACCCGGTCTGGCTTACATGTGTCTCCAGAGCCACAGCAATGTGGTTGACTCTCAACTGCCCTCGGGCAACTATGGATGGGCAATAAATGCTGGCCAGCCAGCGACGCCCATGTCCCATGAATGAATAAAAAATAACTTCATAAATGTGACACCGATTTCAATTAAATTTGCAAGAAACTGCAAGGGCTTGGGTCCATGCTTGCTTGAAGCAGCGATTGCCACTGGCATAGATTCTCAAACAGTTAAGATCAGGGTCTTATAAAACACTCCGGTTTGTGTGGGTTTTCAACATCATTTTTCAGAGAATAATGAGACTTGGAAACATAGAACTCCATTAAGCCGAAAGCTTCAATTAATGTCACGGCATTAGAGAGATCAAAGCAATTTTCTGGCTTGTCAGTTTTTTTTCCAGCACTGTAATAAGCCGTGAAGACTAATTATACCGTCAACGTTCTCACCTTTCAGAAACACTTCAATTAATGTGTGGGGAGCATGTCTTTCTTATTCAGAAATTTGTTTGTGCAGGGAAGATGTAAAAGAAAGCAAATGCTACTCTCACCCCCGGGTGAAAATATTGCCCTTTCTGTGCCCATGCCAACTGTGGGTGGAGGGGGCGTTTGGTGCAAAGAGAGAACAACAAGAACCTGTGCATCTTTGAGTGATTGCCTTAACAATGGAAGCGGGAATGGCAGAGCCCTACTGTGACAGCGCAGGATATAACTTTAAACTTTGACTACACTTTATGTACAGTGCAGTCCTTCTGTGTATTGTTTTTTTTCAGCTTCTGTGTGACATTATCTAGAAAGAGCTGGGAGAACGTTTGTAAGTTTCAGAGTGGGGCGGCGGGGGGTGGAGGGGGTGTGGGGGGAGGGGGGGAGGAGGTGGGGAGTGGTACTCAGTCTCCTGTTACGCAGGGGAAGGAGCCACACTGCTTTTAGGGAAGCTGGATTGGTGGCATTAAACTGAGAGAACTCGTTTTGTGAGTCCGTCTCAGAGAATTCCGGGTCCGTGTGGCGCTGACAGTATTATAAAGCTGGGTTAAAAGTTTAAAAGTTTATTTTATTGTCACAAGTAGGCTTCCATGAGCACTGCAATGAAGTTACTGTAAAAATCCCCGAGTCGCCACACTCCTGCGCCTGTTCGGGTACACTGAGGGAGAATTTAGCACTGTCAATGCGCCCGAACCAGCACGTCTTCGGACTGTAGGAGGAAACTGGAGCACCCGGAGGGAACCCATGCAGACACGGGGAGAACATGCAAACTCCACACAGACAGTGACCCAAGCCGAGAATTGAACTTGGGATCCTGACACTTTGAGGCAACAGTGCCACCTAATGTGCCACCATGTCGCCCCAAGTTAGTCAGGCTGATTTGTGAGAAATCTGTTTTAGTGAGTTCTGCAGTATTAGAAAGCTGGTTTACTGAGTCTCACAGTGTGAAAAAGATGGTTTAGTGAGTCTGACAGTGTTAGAAAGCTGGTTTAGTGAGTCTCACAGTGTGAAAAAGATGGTTTAGTGAGTCTCACAGTGTGAAAAAGATGGTTTAGTGAGTCTGACAGTGTGAGAAAGCTGGTTTAGTGAGTCTCACAGTGTGAAAAAGATGGTTTAGTGAGTCTCACAGTGTGAAAAAGATGGTTTAGTGAGTCTCACAGTGTGAAAAAGATGGTTTAGTGAGTCTCACAGTGTGAGAAAGCTGGTTTAGTGAGTCTCACAGTGTGAAAAAGATGGTTTAGTGAGTCTCACAGTGTGAAAAAGATGGTTTAGTGAGTCTCACAGTGTGAAAAAGATGGTTTAGTGAGTCTGACAGTGTGAGAAAGCTGGTTTAGTGAGTCTCACAGTGTGAAAAAGCTGGTTTAGTGAGTCTCACAGTGTGAAAAAGCTGGGTTAGTGAGTCCCACAGTGTGAAAAAGCTGGGTTAGTGAGTCTGACAGTGTTAGAAAGCTGGTTTAGTGAGTCCCACAGTGTGAAAAAGCTGGGTTAGTGAGTCTGACAGTGTTAGAAAGCTGGTTTAGTGAGTCCCACAGTGTGAAAAAGCTGGTTTAGTGAGTCTGACAGTGTGAGAAAATGGGTTTAGTGAGTCCCGCAGTGTGACAAAGCTGGTTTGGTGAGTCCCGCAGTGTAAGAAAGCTGATTTAGTGAGTCCCGCAGTGTGAGAAAGCTGGTTTAGTGAGTCTCACAGTGCGGGAAAGCTGGTTGAGTGAGTCTCGCAGTGTTAGAAAGCTGGTTTACTGAGTCTCACTGTTAGAAAGCTGGTTTACTGAGTCTCACAGTGTGAGAAAGCTGGTTTAGTGAATTTCACAGTGTGAGGAAGCTGGTTTAGTGAGTCAGATGGTGTGAGAAAACTAGATCACTGAGACATGTGCTGAATTTATGAACCCCAAACCTTGTTACCTCCGCATGTACCAATCATCCTCCCAAACCTTGCACAGCATCTTTTCCATGATATTGACTGCTGAATGGAGCATCAGCAATGAGCCTGATCGAGTACTGATGCCTGGTCCAAAGACATGAGAGGAAGGTAATCTGTCTCCAGTTTTCCTTCCACATGGTGAGAATGAAAGTTTCCTCCTTCGATTTTACAATGGGAGACGTTGGATGATATGAGGCAGCGGGAACTGCGGATGGTTTCGCCTTTCTTACCCGGGGGCACTGGAACTGTGGCTCTCCAGTGAAAGCAACCAGCTCAGCAAAGACTAGGGATTGAACCCGAGCTGTCCTGGTGTAGATTATCTGCGAACATTGGAGTGAGGCAACATAACTGGTTGTTCTTTCATAGAAGAAAAGGAATGCCCTGTCCCCTGTCTCAGAAATATCTCACCAAAATTGCCTTTATTCCTTAGCAAGATACAAAAAGCAGCAAATGAGATTGGGAGCGATGGAAATAAAGAATTGCTTGCATTTACATAGTGCCTTTCACATTATCAGGATTTCCAAAAGTACTTTGAAACTAATGAGTTACTCTTGACCTGTGGTCACCGTTCTTTGTTGGTTGTCATATATTTATTTTTCTAAATTCATCCCATAATTGTTCTCGATCATCATTCGACTTTTAATTCCAGATGTTTTATCAATTTCAAATTTCACCATTTGCATTGGTGGGATTCGAACCCAGATCCCCAGAGCACTACCCAGAGTCTCTGAATTACTATTCCAATGACAATATTATTACTCCATTCACTGTTCTATTGTAGGAAACACAGTAGCCAAAAACAATCAGCTCCTACAAAAATCAATGAGATAATGACAGATATTTTGTTTCAGTGATGTTGATTAAGGGATAAATATTGGCCAGAGAAGAACTCTGCTACTGCTCTTTTGAAATGGTGCCATGGGATCGTTTACATCCACCTGAAAAGGCAGATGAAATGTCAGGTTAACATCTCATCCAAAGACAACATTTCTGCCAGCGCAGCACTGGAGAGTCAGCCTCAGGTTTGTGCTCTCATCTCAGAAGAGTGAAACCAAAACCTTCTGGCTCAGGTGAGAATGTTACCCATTGAATCACAGCTAATACAAGTGACCAGTTAATCTTGAATCATAGAATCCCTGCAGTGCAGAAGGAGGCCATTCGGCCCATCGAGGTTGCACCAACTCTCTGACAGAGTACCTTATCCAGGCCCTCTTCCCCACCCTCTCCACATAAACCCATACATTTACCATGGCTAATCAATCTAACCTGCACATCTTTGGACACTAAGGGGAAAATTAGCATGGTCAATCCACCTAACCTGCACATCTTTGGATTGTGGGAGGAAACCGGAGCACCCAGAGGAAATCCATGCAGACATGGGAAGAATGTGCAGAGACAGTCACCCAAGGCTGGAATTGAACCCGGATCCCTAGCGCTGTGAGGCAGCAGTGCTAACCACTGTGCCACCAAGGAAAGTCCCTGACTGTTCAAATATTGACACATTATTGTTAAAAAAAATCCACACACACCACCAAGCGGACCCTCAAGTTGAATATCTCACACAAAGGCCAGCACTAATGACAATACAGCATCCTTAACATTACTAAAGGAGTAGTGCCACCTTCAGCTATGCGTCCTGATGTGGGGCTTGAACCCATGCCCTCAGACTGAGAGGCAAGGAGGAACTGATTAAACAACGTTCATTGTACTTCAAATTTCTTAGAATTAATGTCCTTTATATGCCAGGCTCTTGGCAACCATGGAACTACGGCAGAATTATTTTGAACTACTATCATAATCACTACCTTATTATTTGGGGACTGCATTCCTATCCACAGCACTTAAATTTTATGATACTGAGTAAATATTTTGATCTGAATTTCGGCAGGTTCTATTTAACTTCTTTGTCTTCATTATTGGCAAACTCTGGGTTGTTAGAGAAATATTTTGTTTGGCTCCACTACTCACATTTAGCAAACTTGGACTATGTCTTTCTGAGTGTGTTCCTCAGAAGGTGTTTGTCTGTATAACGGTCTCCTTACTTGAGAAAGGATATACTGGCACTGGAGGGGGTGCAGAGGAGATTTACTGGATCGATTCCGGAGTTGAGAGGGTTGGCTTATGAGGAGAGACTGAGTAGACTGGGGCTATACTCACTGGAATTCAGAAGAATGAGGGGAGATCTTATAGAAACACATAAGATTATGAAGGGAATAGATAAGATAGAAGCAGGGAGGTTGTTTCCACTGGCAGGTTAAACTAGAACTAGGGGGCATGGCCTCAAAATAAGGGGGAGCAGATTTAGGACTGAGTTGAAGAGGAACTTCTTCACACAAAGGGTTGTGAATCTTTGGAATTCCCTGTCCAGTGAAGCAGTTGAGGCTACCTCACTGAATGTTTTTAAGGCAAGGATAGATACATTTTTGAACAGTAAAGGAATTAAGGATTATGGTGAGCAGGTGGGTAAGTGGAGCTGAGTCCACGAGAAGATCAGCCATGATCTTATTGAATGGCGGAGCAGGCTCGAGGGGCCAGATGGCCTACTCCTGCTCCTAGTTCCTACGTTCTTATGTACCATGAATGAACTAGCATTTGTACCCAAAATTCACCAATCAGAAAATGAACCCCCTAAGTATTTCTAGCAGCATTTTCATCAAGTTCACCCAAGGTTTTGCGCTCCTCACCTAGGCAAAACAGTGAGAATCCACATTGCCAACTGTTCCAGAGGAATTCACATGAATTTCAAAAAGAGTAAGTATGTGTTTCAAAGAAGTGAAAGGAGTGGGGCGGCACGGTGGCACAGTGGTTAGCATTGCTGCCTCACACGCCAGGGACCCAGGTTCGATTCCCGGCGTGGGTCACTGTCTGTGCAGAGTTTGCACGTTCTCCCCGTGTCTGCGTGGGTTTCCTCCGGGTGCTCCGGTTTCCTCCCACAATCTGAAAGACGTGCTGGTTAGGGTGCATTGACCCGAACAGGCGCCGGACTGTGGCGACTAGGGGATTTTCACAGTAACTTCACTGCAATGTTAATGTAAGCCTTACTTGTGACTAATAAATAAACTTTACTTTGAATGTGACTTGGATGAGAGGACTGAAGGTACGGTTGCTAAATTTGCTGATAACACAAAGATAGTGGCACGGTGGTTAGCACTGCTGCCTCACGGCGCCAGGGACCTGGGTTCAATTCCGGCCTCGGGTCACTGTCTGTGTAGAGTTGCATGTTCTCCCTGTGTCTGCGTGGGTTTCCTCCTGTTGCTCCTGTTTCCTCCCACAGTTCCAAAGACAGGCTGATTAGGTGCATTGGCCGTGCTAAATTCTCCCTCAGTGTAACTGAACAGGCGCCGGAGTGTGGCGACTAGGGGAATTTCACTATAACTTAATTGCAGTGTTAATGTAAGCCTACTGTGACTAATAAATAAACTTTAATTGAAGATAGGTCAGAAAGTGAATTGTGAAGAAGACATAAGGAGGCTACAAAAGGACATAGATAGGTTAAGTAAGTGGGCAAAAATCTGGCAAATGAAATATAATGTGGGCAAATGTGAAATTGTCCATTTTGGAAAGAAGAATAAAAAAAGAAGCTTATTATCTAAATGGTGAGAGATTGAAGAGCCCTGAGGTGCAGAGGGATTTGGGTGTCCCAGTGCAAGAATCACAAAAGGCTAGTGTACAGGTTCACTAAGTAATTAGGAAAGCTAATAGAATGTTATCATTCACTGTGAAGAGAATTAATTAGAACATAGGGAGGTTATGCTTCCGTTGTACAGGGCATTGGTGAGACTACATTTGATGTATTTGTACAATATTGATCTCCTTATTTCAGGAAAGATATAAATGCATTAGAAGAAATTCAGGCTAATTCCAGGAATGGTTGGATTGTCTTATGAGGGAAGGTTGGAGAGGTTAGGTTTGTATCCACTAGACTTTAGAAGAGTAAGAGACGAGTTGACCGAAATCTTTAAGATCCTGAGGGGTATTGACAGGGTGGATGTGGAGACGATGTCTCCTCTCCCATGATTAGGAAAATTTGGCATGTCAGCTGTGACTCTCATCAACTTTTACAGATGCACCATAGAAAGCATTATTTCTGGTTGTATCACAGCTTGGTATGGCTCCTGCTCTGCCCAAGACCGCAAGGAACTACAAAAGGTCGTGAATGTAGCTCAATCCATCACACAAACCAGCCTCCCAGCCACTGACTCTGTCTATACTTCCCGCAGCCTCGGCAAAGCAGCCAGCATAATTAAGGACCCCACGCACCCCGGACATTCTCTCTTCCACCTTCTTCCATCGGGAAAAAGATGAAAAAGTCTGAGGTCACGTACCAACCGACTCAAGAACAGCTTCTTCCCTGCTGCCGTCAGACTTTTGAATGGACTTACTTCGCATTAAGTTGATCTTTCTCTACACCCTAGCTATGACTGTAATACTACATTCTGCACTCGCTCCTTTCCTTCTCTATGAACAGTATGCTTTGTCTGTATAGTGCACAAGAAACAATACTTTTCACTGTGTACTAATACATGTGACAATAATACATCAAATCAAATCTTGTGGGAGAATCTAGAACTCGGGGGGTCACTGTTTAGAAATATGAGTTCGCCCATTTATGACAGAGGTGAGGAGAAATTCTTTCTTTCAGAGGGTCGGTGAGTGTCTGGAATCCTCTTCCTCAAAAGCCAGTGGAAGCAGAATCTTTGATTTTTTTTAAGGCAGAGTTGGATAGATTCTTGACAAGCAAGGGGGGGGAGCGGGGAGTGAAAGGTTATTGGGGTCAGCAGGAATATGGAGTTGAGGTTACAATCAAATCAGCCATAATCTTATCGAGTGGGGTTGCAGGATGGAGCAAATTGGCGAGCAAATTCAGGTGCAAATTATGCAGTAAATGGCAGAACCCTTCAGAGTATTGACATCCAGAGGGATCTGGGCTTACAGTTTCGCAGATCTCTGAAAATGGCAACACAGATGGAGAGGGTGCTTTTTTTTACTTGTGAAACATGGGCGTCGCTGGCTGGCCAGCATTTATTGTCCACCCCTGGTTGCCCTTGAGAAGCTGCCTTCTTGAATTGCTGCATACAGCATGCTTGCCTTCATCGGTCAGGGCATTGAGTTCTAAAGTTGGCAAGTTTATGTTACAAAACTTTAGTTAGGCCACATTTGGAATAGTTCCGGTCGCCACACTACCAGACGTGGATGCTTTGGAGAAGGTGCAAAGAAGGTTTACCAGGATGTTGCCTGGTCTGGAGGATTTTCGGTATGAAGAGAGGTTCGATAAACTCGGATTATTTTCACTGGAAAGACGGAGGCTGAGGGAAACCTGATAGAGGTCTACAAAATGATGAGAGGCATAGATAGAGTGGATAGTCAAAGGCTTTTCCCAGGGTGGAAAGGTCAACTACAAGATGGGCACAGGGTCAAGGTGAAAGTTAAAGTTTATTTATTAGTCACAAGTAAGGCTTACATTAATACTGTAATGAAGTTACTGCGAAATTTCCCTAGTTGTCAAAATCTAGCGCCTGTTCGGGTCAATGCACCTAACCAGCACGTGTTTCAGAATGTGGGAGGAAACGGGAGCACCCAGAGGAATCCCACACAGACATGGGAAGAACGTGCAAACTCCACACAGACAGTGACTCAAGCTGGGAATTGAACCCGGGTCCCTAGCACTGTGAAGCAGCAGTGCTAACCACTGTGTCACTGTGCCACCCCAGAGGGGGAGAGGGGGAAAGTTTAGGGGAGATGTGCGGGGGAAGTTTTTCATACAGAGGGTGGTGGGTGCCTGGAACGCGCTGCCAGTGGAGGTGGTGGAAGCAGGCACATTATCAACATTCAAGGCGTATCTTGATAGATACATGAACGGGAGGCGAACAGAGAGATAGAAACCGTGTATGGGCAATAAGTAGTGGGTCGAAATAGGGATAGGAATCGGCGCAGGCTTGGTTTGCCCACGGGCCTGTTCCTGTACTGCATCATTCTTCTTTGTTCTTTATTCTTTATTCTAATTTAAAACTAGTTAACTGCCTGTTCTCTTGACGAGGACATGAAAGGCATAGATAGGGTGAACGGTGGGAAGCTTTTCCCCAGGTCGGTGGTGACGTTCACGAGGGGTCATAGGTTCAAGGTGAAGGGGGGGAGGTTTAACACAGATATCAGAAGGACATATTTTACACAGAGGGTGGTGGGGGCCTGGAATGCGCTGCCAGGCAAGGTGGTGGAGGCGGACACACTGGGAACGTTTAAGACTTATCTAGATAGCCACATGAACGGAGTGGGAATGGAGGGATACAAAAGAATGGTCTAGTTTGGACCAGGGAGCGGCGCGGGCTTGGAGGGCCGAAGAGCCTGTTCCTGTGCTGTATTGTTCTTTGTTCTTTGTTCTTTGAGGAGCTGAAGTAAAGAAAGAGGAAGGAAAAGAAGACAACTATGGATGATTCTGCCCTCTGGCGCCTCGTCTGGATCTTGGTCAGGCTTCTTGGAGGAAGAACCCACTCAAGAAGAAGGCAGAGGTTTGGCCCGATAGGTGTCTTCAGGTTTATGAAAGGGTTTGGTAGGGGCCATAAATATAAGATAATCACTAATGAATTTGATAGAGAATTCAGGAGAAATTTCTTTACCTAGAGAGTGGCAAGCAGATGGAAGTTGTTACCTCAGGGAGTAGTTGAGTAGTAGGATAGATACATTTAAGGGGAAGTTAGATGAGCACATGCTGGGCAAAGTTACAGGAGGATGTGTCAATGGGGTTAGAAGAAGAGGGGTGGGTGAAGGTTCATGTGAGCACAAACACAGGCATAGCTGGGTCAAAGGGCCTGTTTTTTAAAAAAAAAATTTATTCCATCCTTTAAGTTACAAAGTCAATGCTCGGAGTGGGCTGGGCAAACCTGAATCCATTCCTTGTTTGCCCCAAAATGGGTGGTTTGGTGGCACAGTGGTTAGCACTACTGCCTCACAGTGCCAGGGACCCAGGTACAATTCTGCCCTCAGGTGACTGTGCAGAGTTTGCACGTTCCCCCTGTGTGGGTTTCCACCGGGTGCTCCGGTTTCCTCCCACACTCCAAAGATGTGCAGGTTAGGCCATGCTAAATTAGTGCCTGTGGGAGTAGGAGGGTAAATATGTGGGGTTACGGGGATAGGGCCTGGGTGGGATTGTGGTCGGTGCAGACTCGATGGACCAAATGGTCTCCTTCTGCACTGTAGGGATTCTATGAAAAAACAAATTCAAATTCCAACTGAATCCAATTTAAGGTCCCCATAAAAGTGACAAACAAGATCCAAGCTGACAAGATAAGGCATTGCACCCCACCTTGGGCTTGATCCTGATACTTGTTCTGAGCCAAAAGGCCGAGAGACAGTCCGTGTTATACATTCCAGTGTAATTCTCTGTTACACAGCCTCCCGACAGCGATCAGTCAATTAAAAAGTTGAAGTGATCGAGCAAAAATCAATCAGGTTGTCAAAGACCTGCCTTATCTTTGATCCTTTACATGTAAACTGAGACTTTCTTCCTCCTCTTACTAATTATCTTGAAAAGATTTGTGTGTGTGTATGTGTGCGGTGAGTGGGAGTGTGTCTGTGTGTGTGCAGTGAGTGGGAGTGTGAGAGTGTGTGGGAGTGGGAGTGAGTGTGTGTGAGCGGTGAGTGGGAATGAATGTGTGTGTGTGCGGAGAGTGGGAGTGTGTTTGTATGTGTGTGAGTGGGAGTGGAAGTGGGAGTGTGTGTGTGGTGAGTGGGAATGAATGTGTGTGTGTACGCAATGAATGGGAGTGTGTGTGTATGTGTGTGTGAGTGGGAGTGGAAGTGGGAATGTGTGTGCAGTGAGTGGGAATGAATGTGTGTGTGTGTGCGCAATGAGTGGGAGTGTGTGTGGGAGTGAGTGTGTGTGTGTGTGGTGAGTGGGAATGAATGTGTGTGTGTGTGCGGTAAGTGGGAGTGTGTGGGAATGTGTGTGTGTGGGAGTGAGTGGGAGTGTGTGTGTATGGGAGTGGGAGTGTGTGTGGGAGAGAGAGAGATTGCAGGAGTTAGTGTTTAAATGGGCAAATGTTTACACATTTCAGTGGACAAGTGTTTTGAAAGTGAATGTTTGAAAATGCAGGGCACAGCTGTAATTAATTGTTCCAGTAATTTCCACAATACTGTTTGTGTGTTAGACTGCTTTATACTTGATTGAATTCCAGGGTGTTGATGTGACACACAACTGCTTGGAAGATTATCGCATGCAGCTTGATCATTAATTATCTTGTTTCATTAGCTCCCCGCCTGTGACACACGATGAACTAACTGAACCCAAAGAAGTAAAATCAAAACTGCCAAATTCGATCCTTAAATCGCCAGGGACGGATTTGATACAGATTTGGTAAGTCCATATTGCAGCAATTGGGAAACCGCAACACTTTAGATGGAATTGGTGCCACTGACGTAGCCAGATACAGCTTTGGACCATCATATTACTGTGGATAAGATAGGATTGCATGAATGGGGTGATTATATGCTGTTACTAAGAGGTTCCTTTCCACAGCTTACTTTTTTTATTTAGAGGTTTATCTAATAATTGTGCATGTTTTTCAAAGAAGAATGTACATTGTATATGGCAGGGTGCAGTAGCATAGTGGAATGTTACTGGACTCGCAATCCAGCTGCCCGGACTCAAAATCTAGGGGTAAGAGTTCGAATCCCAGCATGGTACCTGGGAAATTACAACTCAGTTAAATAAATCTGGAATTTTAAAAAGCTAGTGTCAGTAATTATGATGATGAGACTACTGGATTGTTGTAAAAAGCCATCTAGTTCATTGATGTCCTTTATGGAAGAAAATCGACCGTCCTTACTTAGTCTGGGCCACAGCAATGTGGCTGAATCTTAACTGCCCTCTGAAATGGCCTAGCAAGCCACTCGGTTGTATTCAAGGGGGTAACTCAGCACCACCTTCTCAAGGGAAATCAGGGATGGGCTTAAAAGGAAATTACTGCGATTGCTGGAATCTGAAACCAAAAGAGAAAATGCTGGAAGATCTCAGCAGGTCTGGCAGCATCTGTAAGGAGAAGGGCTGACGTTTTGAGTCCAGATGACCCTTTGTCAAAGCTCTGACAGCTGTCCTAGTCGCACCCTGTCGCAACTTTGTCAAAGGGTCATCTGGACTCGAAACGTCAGCTCTTTTCTCTCCCTACAGATGCTGCCAGACCTGCTGAGATTTTCCAGCATTTTCTCTTTTGGTTAGGGGTGGGCTTGTCAGTAGTGCCCACATCCCATGAAGAAATAAAATAAACCAAAGTGTTCTGCCTGCTGTTACTTCACTCTACTCTAGGCTCAATGGAACGTATTCCTTAGGGACTTAAGTATCAACAGTTACAAAAGCCCATGCTTTACAATTTACAGGTTACTCGAGTACCAGCTCCTCTTCCTTTGGGATGCGCGACAGTCCCATCTGCAAGCTGCTACTACGGTGAGTTTACAACAAAAGGATTATGTTACCTTAGCACTCAGTAGGATTCAGAAGACGCACCAAGAAAAAGAATATTCCAGTACCAAGAAAGTTGAAACATATTAGGGGTGACTTCTTAGAATTCAGATTAAGGCACTTGAGTAGGCAGATTGCAAATTTCTCATTTAATAACCACTTTGAGTTTTGTTGAACAGACTTTGGTGCCCTACTGTATCCATGGTAACTAGGGATCATAAATAGAAGATAGTCATAGATAAATTCAACGCAAAATTCAAGAGAAACTTCTTTCACCAAATAATGTGGAATTTGTCATCACCAGGAGTTAAGGAAAATAGCATCAAGGCAATTAAGAGGAAATTATGTAAACATATGAGGGAGAAAGGTGTTGACAGGCTGGGAGGAGATTCTTTTGAGATGTAAACATTACTGTGATGGTAGGAATATACACTGCAAGAGCTTACACAGTCGAGGGTGACCCTCATCACAACACAGCTCCAACAACACTAAAGAAGCTTGACACCATCCAGGACAAAGCAGCCCAATTGATTGCTAAGCCTTCCACAAACATGTACTCCCTCCACCACTGATGTGCGATAGCAGCAGTGTGTACCGTCTACAAGATGCACTGCAGCAACTCACCAAGGCTGTTGAGGCAACACCTTCCAAACCCACAACCGCCACTACTGGGAAAGACAAGGGCAGCAAATACCTGGTAATACCACCACCTCCAAGTACTTCATAGTCCTGACTTGGAAAGATATTGCCATTCCTTCACCGTCGCTGGGTCAAAATCCTGGAACTTCCTCCCTGAAAGCACTGTGAGTGTACTTTTTAAGAAGGAAGCTCACCACCATCTTCTCAAGGGCAACTAGGGATGGGCAATAAATGCTGGTCCACTCAGTGATGCCCACATCCCATAAATGAATTTTAAAAATAAGCTTTTGCTTGCTATAGATTTTGTTTAATACCAAACCAAAGCAAACTCCGCTTTGTAAAATGTTTCAATAATTGGATAACTCATAGGCTTGAATGAGCTGAATGCACTCTTGCTATGCTTTATGGTTCGAAATTAAGTTGAGTGGAGGAGGGCAGGTAGTATATTCAAGAGGTGAGTTGCATGCTTCAGACCAGAACTGCCATGAATGTATTACAGAAAAGTGTTAGGCTCACAGAGTTGACTGGTGCTGGCAAGACTAGGCCACAGTAAGAAGTCTCACAACACCAGGTTAAAGTCCAACAGGTTTATTTGGTAGCAAATACCAAAGCTTTCGGAGCTTGCTGCTCCTTCGTCAGATGGAGTGGTCTCAGAGACCACTCCATCTGACGAAGGAGCAGCAAGCTCCGAAAGCTTTGGTATTTGCTACCAAATAAACCTGTTGGACTTTAACCTGGTGTTGTGAGACTTCTTACTGTGCTTACCCCAGTCCAACGCCGGCATCTCCACATCAAGACTAGGCCAGGCAGCAGATGAACTGTAACACAGTTGTATGGGCGAGATAGAGAGATATTACAGGTACAGCCTGATCTATGAATAAACAGTCAATATCTGCACTGCAATATTAGGGGCACTAGTTATCGCTTCTCGGCTTTTTGGCTAAGATCAAGCAGGAGATCAGGTGCAATGCCTGTTCTTGTTAGTTTGGATCTAGTATGTCTCTTTTGTGGAGACCATGAAATGGATTCAATCTGAATTTGAATTGGTTTTTGGAGCAAGCAAGGAGATGGTTTAAGGGCTTGCCCTGTCAACTCTCTGTATTTGCTTTGTAACTCTGAGAAAGGATTTAATTTTAATTTTAAAGGTTTTCCTATGGATATTTTACCAGGGTTCAGCATCTCTAACAACTCTTCCCCATAACCCAGAGTGTGCCACTATCTAGCTCATTTGTTGGTGAGCACAGGGTTCAAACAGAAACCTTTTGTTTCTGTGCTTTGGCATGCTGGTTATATCGGCTGCCTTCAGATGATTGTCTTCAACTCTGGAAGTGAGGAGAATAATGAGGCAGTGGCTGAGCTTATCAAAATCCAAACAGACTTGCTGATGAATAAATGGATAAGAAACAGAAACAGTGATATATTGCATATTTTCAGTAATTACAAGCTTAACTATCCTTCTTTGGAAGATAGAGAAACAACAGACATCTGCTGCACTAAAGTGCAATGAATATTGGACCAGACGCAAGGAGTCTGAATATTAATATTTACACGATAATTTATTACCAGTCATTAACATAGTCTCTCTCTCTCTCTCTCTAGCCTAAAACTCTCTGATGGTTTCAGATAAACTACTTAATTTGAAGAGGAGAGGTTGAGAAGTAATTTGATTAGGACAAAGGGAGTTTAAAAGTTTGTCTCCTAAACTCCAAATAAACTGCCAATCAAACAGATATTCAAATGAAATCCAGAAAGTGTTTGTGTTTGATTTGAATCACTTAGTCTTTCCCTTGACTTTCTTGGTCCCGTTGGAAGAGGTTTTGTGTATAAAACCCAATTGTTTCAATTTTCTGTAGCGAACAAGATATCCAACACCATGGAAGCAGGCTTTCAACCATGCTTTGTTTTGCCACATGGACCGCAGCGGCTCAAGAAGGCAGCTCACTGCCACGTTCTCAAGGACAATTAGAGATGAGTAATAAATGCTGGCCTAGGCAACCACGCTCATGACTATTTATTCATTAAAAAACCCTCTAATCTCTGAGTCAGGAGGTTGTAGGTTTGAGTCCCACTCCAGAGATTTGAGCACATTATCTAGGCTGACATTTCAGTACAGTACTGTGGAAAGTGTTGTCTTTTGTAAAACTGAGGTCCTTTCGGATGGGCAGGAAAGAACACCTGCCCCTATTTGAATAAGAACAGGAGAGTTCCCTCCAATATCCTGGTTCATCTCAACCAACATCATTAAAACAGATTATCTGATCATTTGTTTTATAGCTCTTTCTGGGAGTTTGATGTGGACAAATTATCTACTCAGTTACCCTACATTACGACAATGAGGACACTTTAAAAAGTGCTTCGCTGTCTTTGCGATGTACTGAAATGGTGAAAAGTACATAAATGGTTTAATATAAATGCATGCCAATACATAGACGCACTCAAATACAATATGCAAGCTACGCTTACTAAAGCCCACTCCATACTCAGATCAGCAAATGTCCCTAAGGTATCTTCCATATTGGAGAATATTAGCATAAAGTTACTGGACTAGTAATCCAGAGGCTCCAACTATTGCACTGGACATATGAGTTCAGATCCCACCAAGGCGGGGAAATTTAAATTCAATTAATAAATCTGTAACATAAAGATAGTCTCATTAATAATAATGATAATGATCACGGAGCCACTGGATTATTGTAAAAACCATTTAATTCACCAGTGCAGCCATTTAATTCACCAATTTGCCATAACACCATAAAATACAGAATTAGGCCATTCAGCCATTGAGTCTGCTTTGCCATTCAATCATGACTGATATATTTCTCAACTCCATTCCCCCACCTTTTCCCCGTAACCTTTGATCTCCTTACCATTCAAGAACCTATCTCTGTCTTAAATGCACTCAATGACCTGGACTCCACAGCCTTCTGTGACAATAAATTCCATAAATTCACCCCCCCCCATCTGATTGAAGAAACTCCTCCTCATCTCGGTTCTAAAGGGCCATCCCTTTATTCTGAGATCCTCGGATCCTAGTCTCGCCTACTGATGGAAACATCTTCCCCGCGTCCACGCTATCCAGGCCTTTTAGTATTCTGTAAGTTCCATCCTTCTTTACCTGGTCTGGCCTACATGTTACTCCAGACCCACAGAAAACATGGTTGACTCTTAACCGTCCTCTGAAATGTTCTAGCAAGCCACTCAGTTGTATCAAACCACACAGGAAATCAACACGGAGGGCGTACGTACACCACATGGATTGCTGTAGTTCAAGAAGACAGCTCACCACCACTTTCTCAGGGGCAATTAGAGATGGGCAATAAATGTCTGCAATACTCAAAAAATGACTTTTTTTAAAAAGATACCCTGTCCCACGGTTGACACTCTCTGAGTGCCTCCATTTTCCCGATGGGAGATTAAGATGGACAGAGATCGTGAATGAAAAACATAACATAGCTATGAGAAGATGAAACTGGCTAGTTTTATCTTTTAACCTCGCTCCCTTGTGTACAAATCTCTGGTCGAGCAGGGGGGATATTTCCAGGTTAGCTACAGGAGAGATCATTTAGAAATCTGAAATCAAATATACAGCAGATCTGTCAGCATATTGCAAAGAGTTAAGGCAGCATCATGTTTCTGGAAAAGAATCTTCAAATAGTTCTGTCGGCTCAAAGCATCAACCTAGTCCCTTTTCTCTTTCAGTTTGTATTGTGACTGTTGCTGATTATTGGAGTGTTTTCATCTTTCGGCGAATGGATTTTTCTGTAGGATAATCATCCACCTTCAGCTCTGTATTCCCCCGGGTGTATAATTGACAAATCAATGGCATATAATGCAAGGCAATAATTCCAGTAATAAGTTAACTTAATTGTGTTTTAAAAAGAGCACTGACTAACTGTGGTTGAGCTTACGCAATGCCATTTTTTGGAAGTTGATGTGCTTCAGAAAACAGGTTGCCTGTCTTTGTAAGCTGTGAAGAGGGCTGGAGCATCTTTGACAAGAAGAGGGGGGTAGTTGGCTGCTCGCTTTCATTCTTTTGCTGGCATGGTGAGTTCATCCCTCCTCCCTTTTCCACCCTCAGGAGGATGGTATAGTCGGAAGGATGAGCTGAGTACTTGCTGTCTCCTCCTGGGCTCTCCCCCCAGCGCCCCACCCCACACCACCCTTGGAGGTAGTTGTTACTCTGAAAGCTAGCGTGTACCCTGAGCAAGCAGGATTTACAGCACCTCCCAGCACTGGACAGCTCCAACTAGAGTAAGCTCAACGGGAAGGAGAAGAGAGACCTGTAGCTCCAGCCGGGCTGAACAAATCTTTGGAAAGAATTTGTGCTGAGTGCTGGGGGCTGGGGTGGAGGGGGGGGGGGAAAGAAACTCCACAAAGACCACCCAAGGTAAGGGAAATGGGCCTTCTGTATTAAGCAGCTGCCTAGCAACCAAATTGTTAGCAGCAGCTTAAGAAAACAAGCTATTTTCTTTTCAGGAAGATGCTGATGGCTTCAACACAAATACATTTTTTTTTCAAAATATATGTGCTGCTTAATTGGCCACTCCCTCAACTCAAAGAGTTCTTTGTGAAGGATTAGGCAAAATGACATGGATGTTATTAATTCAGTTATATGTGTGTGTGTTTGTGTGTGTGATAGATACATGACACCGCCCTCTCTCTATAATACCCTGGCGACTCAGGGATTTAAAAAAAATATTTGCAAAGAGGTGCTGGTTGTAATAATTTTCAGATTCGCTTCCTACCGCATGGGTGGAGCTCTTGTACGTAACCTGGGCATTGCTCGAATTTACTTTAAGTCCAGCTGAGCAACAAGGCATGGCCCAGAGTGGCGCTGAACAGAGGCGGGGGAGGGGGGAGTGTTCTTTTTGGGTGGGTTAGGCTTCTGCCCTGACACCACCAACAACAGATTGCATTTGGATAGCACCTTTCAGCTGGCCAGGTGCTTGTAAGGTGGGGGGGAGGGGGTGGGGGGTCGCACTGTTTTGTTATAGGGAGGTGCTACTGGCGTGGACTTGGGACTTGTGATTGTTGGGAAGTGAGTTGCAGAGAGCGTTTAGTGAAATAATTCCTTTTTTAAAATCCGAATCGTTCAATCAATAATTCAGAGCTCACTGGGCTGCAGCTTATTCCAGCTCTGTTATCTGTAAACTCTGAGACTGAAAGATTATCTGTGCCGGCAGTGAAGCCAGAATATGATTCTGATGATTTCCACTTGTCAAGAACGTGTGGCGTTCGGATCTGTGTTGTATTACAGTCTGGTTTGCTCGAGAATTGTAGCTTTTCACCAAAACATTTGTTTGCCCAGATTCTGTGCTCTTGTCAAATGGATGGTTAACTCTGTCGCTGCTGGATTTTTGGCATACTTTCGACAAACTTCCAATAGCTCAGACTTCCAGGAGTTTATCTGTGCTGTCTGATTGACAGTAGCATCCCAACCAATTGAGCTCAGTGCCCCTGATGGTGGCGGCGGCGGCGGTGGGGGGGGGGTGGTCCGAATCTGGATGAACACACGAACCCTACCCAGTGCTGGGATGTGAGTGAACACACGACCACCGATCAGCGAGACCAGCAACAGGTTTTGGCTGTGACGCTTTCGGCAGTTGAATAGCCCGTTGGCTCTTGTATCTTAGGCTCACACGTGATGTGCAGCCACGAGGGCGAGGTAATGCAGGGTGCCAGCCACCCACGGGTACTGGTTGAGTAACTAGACCAGTGGTTGCAGCACTTACTGACAGTGAGTCAGAGGTGAAAATCTTCATTGCAGATTGGGTTTAAGGCGTGCAGGGGGTAAACAAAAACACCACTGACAAGTTCATTTTGTCATCTTCGCCTGTAACTAAAAACCTGGGCAATGTTTATTAATGGAACAATCCTGTATTCTTGTAATGCAAAGAATATTCCTACCTCCTTGTTCTTGGGAACATTTAAAAAAAAATTATCATCCTTGCCTTCAACTTGGTCCCTAGCTTCCCCCCATCCTCCCTATTGCTGTAACATCATTCAGCCCCACAACCTTTTTATTTATTCATTCGTGGGACATGGGCATCGCTGGCTGGGCCAGCATTTATTGCCCATCCCTAGTTGCCCTTGGAGGACAGTTGAGAGTCAACCACATTGCTCTGGAGTCACATGTAGGCCAGACCGGGTAAGGATGGCAGATTTCCTTTCCTAAAGGACATTAGTGAACCAGGTGGGTTTTTCCGACAATGGTTTCATGGTCATCGGTAGATTCTTAATTCCAGATTTTTTTTATTGAATTCAAATTTCACCATCTGCCGTGGCGGGATTCAAACCCAGAGTCCCCAGAACATTAGGTGAGTTTCTGGATTAATAGTCTAGCAATAATACCATAGGCCATCACCTCCCCATATCAAGGTCCCTTCATTCATTCAAGTTTTGGTCTTCTGGGCTCCTCATTTTCATTATCGCTTCACCTTTAGTGGCTGGGCTGCCTCGGGCCTCAATTTCTGGAATTCCCTCCATAACCCTTTCAATTTTCCTTCCTCTCTTTACTTTGCTCCTTAGAACCCACCTTTCTGACTAAGATTTTGATTATCGGTCCGAATACCTCTTTAGGTTGTCCGATATTATTTTTTTTTCTGATTATATTCCTGTGAAACACGTGTAAATGTCAGTTATTGTTGTGATATGGTTTGCCCAGTTAAAAGGCTTCATTTTAAAGTACTTCTGCCTCATGAAACTAATTGTGCTTTGCTTTAAGCTAATTTAAGCTAATTTGGCCACATCAGCTTGGAATTCTGGGTCCAGCCTAGAGACTTAGCTACATTCTCTGAAAGCACAATGTAAGGTAAACAGAAGCTTTCTCATGGCCACAGAAGCAAGTAGTTGATGCAGCTGGAGATTGCTTGTACCCAGCTTTTTAATAATACAAATAAGTATTCAGTTATATTGTTGACACAACTTGAACAAGCTTGAACAAGCTGCCAGAGGTAGTAGTAGAGGCGGGTACAATTTTGTCTTTTAAAAAGCGTTTAGACAGTTACATGGGTAAGATGGGTATAGAGGGATATGGGCCAAATGTGGGAAATTGGGACTAGCTTAGGGATTTAAAAAAAGAGCGGCATGGACAAGTTGGGCCGAAGGGCCTATTTCCATGCTGTAAACCTCTATGACTCTATGCATCTATTACACAGATCGATGTTTAGTTAGTTTGATCCAGACTATGTTTTGAGTTGTTCAATCCTGCGCTGGCTTTCAGCTGCTCTTTCTCCCTTAAGTCTCTCTCTTAAGTAATCCTTATTTCGCTTTCTGTAAAATGCTTATAAAAGACGCTTAAATGATTTGATTTGATTTATTATTGTCACATGTATTAACATACATTGAAAAGTATTGTTTCTTGCGCGCTATACAGACAAAGCATACCGTTCATAGAGAAGGAAACGAGAGAGTGCAGAATGTAGTGGTACAGTCATAGCTAGGGTGTGGAGAAAGATCAACTTAATGCAAGGTAAGTCCATTCAAAAGTCTGACAGCAGCATCAGGGAAGAAGCTTTTCTTGAGTCGATTGGTACGTGACCTCAGACTTTTGTATCTTTTTCCCGGAGGAAGAAAGTGGAAGAGAGAATGTCCGGGGTGCGTGGGGTCCTTAATTATCCTGGCTGCTTTGCCGAGGCAGTGGGAAGTGTAGACAGAGTCAGTGGATGCAAGGCTGGTTTGCGTGATGGATTGGGCTCCATTCATGACCTTTTGTAGTTCCTTGCGGTCTTGGGCAGAGCAGGAGCCATACCAAGCTGAAAATGAAGGAGTATTTACTTCAGACCAGTCATGCTCAAGTTTATTCTGAAGAAATAAACAGTTGTTTTTATTTTTGGGGCTCATAATCTTGTGCCTGTTTCTCAGATATGTAGATTGTTAGAATTATCCCTTATGGTCCAGTTATTATCACCTTGTGTTACCAAACAGGATGACATTGCCAAGTTTGAAGTGAATATTTCAAAAAACTCTGTGACACAAAGTAGTGCAGTTTGGAGCGTGAACCCAAAGTCAATTGCTTCCTAACAGAGTGGTTTGGTAATTGCAGGGAGAGTTACTGCCAGCTACTGCCACACACTTCCTAGAAATTGGTTACTCAGCAACACTGTTGGAGGTCTCACTGTCTTGGATAGATGTGTAGCACAGAGAAAACTAGGGAAGAGGAACAGATGGCCTTGCAGAATGGAATATTAGCCCCAAAGGAATATAATTAGGAAAATAGCACTCCTTACCCTACTGAATAAACAACTCTGTACAATTGCACTGTGACTAATTCTCATCCTGTTAACTAAACAGAAACTCTTTGCAGTTATGCACGATGCATAATCTCAACCATGTTGAATGAACAAAAACTCTCACACAGACATACAATGAGTAATGCTTAATGTTATGAATAAATAGTAGTTGGAAGTGTAACAAAAATAATAAGCTTAGTTCTGTCTGACTGTAAACTCCATCTATGACCATTGAAAATGGAGATAATAGATTATCCTTTCTGAGCCGCCACCTGTGGTCTGCCAATTGTATAGATTGGCAAAACCACACAACAGTCAAGAATGTTCCGTGGAACAGGAGAAAAACGACGCAAATTGGGATAAATATTAAGAATATAATTTGGCACATTCAGAGAAACAGATCTTTATTGAAAAGTATGTCTTAGCCATTTAGCTAATTATTATTACAGCTATTGTAATTCACTGTGTAAAGAGAAGGAAAGAAAAACTTTTATTTATCTAATGACATTCACAACTTATAATAGTTTCATGGTGAGTTGCTTTTACCCTACAGGACTCTGCACAGTTATACCAGCGATCCCAACCCTGATAAATTTCTGGACCTTTTTTGTTAATCCATGCCCCATCTGCCCTCTCGGGTGGATCCCATTCACTATTCTAAAGATGAGCAGGGGAGTTCTCCCCATTGTCCTGGTCGCTATTTAACCTACAATATCTGTAAAAAAAAATCACCTTGCCGTTTGTGAGACCTTGTTGTATTTAAATGGTTGTCACACATCTAACATTACAGTAACCATACTTCAAAAAGTACGTCATTTAGTGTAACGCACTTTGGGATATGCTGAAGTTGTGAATGGAGTTTGCACATTCTCCCCGTGTCTCCATGGGTTTCCTCTGGGTGCTCCTATTTCCTCCCACACTCCAAAGATGTGCAGGTTAGGTGGATTGGCCATGCTAAATTGCCCCTTAGTGTCCAAAGATATGTAGGTCAGGTAGGTTAGCCACGCTAAATGTGTGGCATTACAGGGATAGGGTAGGGGACAGGGCCTGGGTAAGATACTCTGTCAGAGAGTTGGTGCAGACTTGATGGGCCAAATGGCCTCTTCTGCACTGTAGGGGTTCTATGACTCTATGAGGTAGGGGCTCAGAAAGGGTAACCTATTGTCTTCATTCTCAATTATAATAAATTGATATGAGTTCATAGCCAGACAGAACTAAGCTTATTATTTTTGTTAGACATCTGACTTTCCCCCTGCAATTAAATTTCCTCAACTTTATTGAAAGCAATATCCCTGCTATTGTTGCTACAATATAGTTGCTTGTAACTCAACATTGACAAGCCTGAAGTCGTCCTGTTTGGTTTCTGCGAGAAACAGTGGACTGGATTCCGATCCCACCTCCCATTCAGATGTCCATTATTTGAGTGGAACAGGAAAGTAGGTGTACTGCACATTCCTGAGGTGATCTTCTAACACCATCCCCAGCTCATCGCCGCGTCCAGTACTTCATTTGTCTGTGCTCCAAGTTTAATGTTCCCATATACAATTATTCACCCTTTCATTACTTCCAGTTTGACATTTCCATTGCTGTACTCCTGATTTGCACCTTTTATGAACTCCAGCTTTAGATGTTAAACTTGGCTCATCAGTAGCACTTGAGCCAGCCCCACTCCAGGAACTTTGTTCAGAATCTAGGCTGGCACTTCTTTGCAGGACTGAGGAAGTGCAGCACTGTTTGAGATGTCCTGCAGTACATGTGATGTTAAATTGAGACCCTATTCAATCTCTCAGGTGCACATAAAATATCCTGTGATGCTATTCAAAGGTTAGGTGGGTTTGCCAAGTGTCCCAGCCAATATTAATCCGTCAACCAACAACACTGAAAAAAACAAGCATCTGGTCATTTGTCACGTTGTTGTTTGTGCTCTGTTTTATTTTACCATTCAAGGGATGTGGGCATCGCTGCTAGGTCAGCATTTATTGCCCATCTCAAATTGCCCTTGAGACCATAGTGATGAGCTGCTTTCTTGAACTGCTGCAGTCTATTTGGTATAGGTACACCCACAGTGCTGTTAGGGAGGGAGTTCCAGGATTTTGACCCAGTGATAGTGAAGGATCGGCGATATATTTCCAAGTCAGATACTCTTGCTGGACGGCTTGGAGGGGAACTTGCAGGTGGCGGTCTTCCCAAGTATCTGCTGCTCTTGTCCTTCTAGATAGTAATAGTCATGGGTTTGGAAGTTGCTGCCTAAGAGGCCTTGGTGAGTTCCTACAGTTCATCTTGTAGATGGTACACATGGCTGTCACTGTGTGTCGGTGGTGGAGGGAGTGAATGTTTGTGGAATGGGGTGCCAATCAAGTGGGCAGCTTTGTCCTGGCTGGTGTTGAGCTTCTTGACTGTTGTAGGAGCTGCACCTATCCAGGCAAATGGAGAGTATTCCATCGCACTTGTACTTTGTAGATTGTGGACAGGCTTTGGGGAGTCAAGAAGTGAGTTTCTTGCCATAGGATTCTGACCTGCTGTTGTAGCCACAGTATTAATATGGCTCATCCATATTAAATTTCTGGTCAATGGTAACCCCCAGAATGTTGATAGTGGGGGGATTCAGTGTTGGTAATGCCATTGAATGTCAAGGAGTGATGGTTAGATTCAGTCTTGTTGGAGATGGTCATTACCTGACATTTGGGTGGCGCGAATGTTACTTGCCACTTGTCAGCCCAAGCCTGGATATTGTCCAGGTCTTGCTGCATTTGGACGTGGACTGCTTCAGTATCTGAGGAGTCACAATTGCTGCTGAACATTTGTGCAATCATCGGCAAACATCCCCACCTCTGACCTTATGATAGATGAAAGATGATGAAACAGCTGAAGGTGGTTTTGCCTAGGACACTACCCTCAGCAACTTGTGCAGTGATGTCCTGGAGCTGCGATGACTGACCTCCAATCACCGCAACCATCTTCCTTTGTGCGAGGGATGACTCTAATCGGCAGAGAGTTTTTCATTTGATTCCCATTGACTTTAGTTTTGTCAGGGCTCCTTAATATCGCACTCAGTTAGATACTGCCTTGATGTTATGGGCAGTAACCCTCACCTCTGAAATCCAGATCTTTTGTCTATGTTTGAACCAAGGTTGTAATGAGGTCAGGAGCTGAGTGTCCCTGGCAGAATCCAAACTGAGCGTTGCTGAGTAGGTTATTGCTAAGAAAATTGTCTGTCACATTTCCTCATATTACATTAACACTTACAGTTCATAAAATATACTACTGTGGCTTTAAACTTGGGCTTTAAAAGTGTGAATATCATCAAATATGTCGCATAAATGTTGATCATTTCTAATTTCTTACATTAACCAGAATTCTGCAGTCCATGTTCTATCCTGAATAAAATCCTCTTCACCTATCACTCAATCCTTGCCATTTTCTTTATTTATTAATCCTCACCACATTGATTTTAAAATCTTCATTCTTGCCTTCAATATCCACTCTGGCCTTGTCTTTCCTACCTAAGCAACTTCTTTACATACTTGTCTACATTCCACCAACTCAAATTGATTGCATGTTCCACCAGCCCTCCACACTACCCCCACCCCACTCCTCTGCCAATCATTGCACATTTCTTCACTCTAGCAGCAATGGAATAGTTTTTAGTCATGTCACCCCACACTCTGAAACCTCTTCACCCAGATACCATGATCCACCTACCTCTATCTCCACCACCAAAATCATCCTTAAAATTTCTTTGCACTTTAAGTCATCTCCTCAAGCCCCCAGGGTGCTCCTAGAATCATAGTAAAAAGTCTCACAATACCAAGTTAAAGTCCAACAGTGAGTGACTCACCTGATGAAGGAGCAGTGCTCCGAAAGCTTGTGATACCAAATAAACCTGTTGGACTTTAACCTGGAGTTGTGAGACTTCTTACTGTGCCCACCCCAGTCCAATGCCGGCATCTCCACATCATGCCTAGAATCATAGTAGAATGGAATCATAGTATCCCTGCAGTGCAGAAGGAGGCCATTTGGCCCATCGAGCCTGCACTGACAACAATCCCACCCAAACCCTATCTCCATAACCCCTTGTATTTACCCTGCAAGTCCCCCTGACAGTAAGGGGCAATTTAGCATGGCCAATCAACCTAACCCATGCATCTTTGGACTGAGAGAGGACCCGGAGAAAACCCATACAGACACGGGAAGAAGGTGCAAACTCCACACAGACAGTGACCCGAGCCAGGAATCGAACCAGGTCCCTGGCGCTGTGAGGCAGCAGTGTTAATCACTGTGCCACCGTGCCGTCTCTGTTCATGTTTGGCACAAAACTGTGAAATGGAAAATTCCACCGTATTCAAGACACAAGCGTGGGTTGGTGAAGAAATTTTGGGTGCAACTATGATTAGAAAAATAATTAAAGTTTTAAATGTAAATTGTTTGGCTCAGTTGAGTTGCTTAGTTAGTGTCTCTCGTGGTGCATGAGGTAGCCCACTGCTGTCCCAAGCAAGACATTTATCTCCATTGCCACACAGACAAATAGTTCTTCACAATTGCTTATATTTGCAAATCTGCAACAGTATCATCTTTTCTCTGGGCTGCTTGCATAGCAAAAGAGATAGTTACCCTAACTCCCCCACTAAGACCAGTGGTGCCTTTAGTCAGGTTCCTACCTTTCAACCTATCGAGATTTAGCATCCCGACCAGGAGTTTTCACCACTGCCCCTACAGCACTCAGGAGCTTAGGAACACACAGATCTTGTCATCACATAAACAAGCAGTCCCTTGAGATGGCTATCTCACTTGGTATATTTGAGATTTCGCCTAACTCTCTGAAGGTGCCTTTTACTTATGGTGGCACAGTGGTTAGCACTGCTGCCTCACAGCGCCAGGGACCTGGGGTTCGATTCCCAGTTTGGAGGTTGCACGTTCTCTCCGTGACTGCGTGTGTTTCTTCCGGGTGCTCTGGTTTCCTCTCACAGTCCGAAAGGCGTGCTGGTTATGTGCATTGGCTATGCTAAAATTCTCTCTCGGTGTGCCCGAACAGGTGCCGGAGTGTGGTGACTAGGGGATTTTCACAGTACCTTCATTGCAGCGTTAATGTAAGCCTACTTGTGACATTAATAAATAAATTTAAAACAAATCCTTGCTGTTTTTGTCCCCTGGATCTGTGTTGGAACTTTGAAACAGCCTACTTGTGAATTAATAAATAAACTTTAAACTTCAACTTAGAGAAGGTTTTAAAAGGATCTGGAAAAAAGGGGTGGCACGGTGACACAGTGGTTAACTCACAGCACCGGGGATCAGGTTCAATTCCAGCCTCGGGTCACTGTCTGTGTGGAGTTTGCACATTCTCCCCGTGTCTGCATGGGTTTCCTCCGGGTGCTCTGGTTTCCTCTCACACTCCAAAGCTGTGAAGGTTAGGTCAATTGGCTAAATTTCGCCTTAGTGTCAGGGAGATTAACAGGGTAAAAGTGTGGGGTTATGGGAATAGGACCTGGGTGGGATTGTGGTCGGTATAGACTTGATGGCCTCCTTCTGTACTGAAGGGATCCTAAATTAAAATAATGGGTTAAAAAAATCAGCAGGTGGATTTGAACTGTTAGATATAGAAACATTTAATGAGTGTACAATGATTGGATGCTGAATGATGAGAAGGATATGTGGGCTATCATTGACTAAAGGGTTACTTTACATGGAAGTTAAAAAAGTACTGGATGCTCTTTGGAATCATCAGTTAAATATTTTTATTCTGACTTTATTATAAGTGACCGGAAAGATTGTTGGAATCCTACTCAGGAGGTTGCTGTTGGTAATTTTATCGATCAGATGCTTAATACGTTCATCAGACATTCAACTCTCTGCTATTTTAGAGGAGGTATTAATCCATTTAAAGTAAATGGATTAGCATCTGCATCAGAAGCAGGAAGCAGAGGGTAGCTGTGACTAGAAATTCTGCAGGCAGAAAGTAGATACAATTAAGGTGCCCCAGGAATAGCACAGAAAATGCTAGAACTGCTCGGAAGGTGAGGCAGGCCCTGTGGCGAGTGAAAATCAGAGTTAACATTTCAAAGAACAAAGAACAGTACAGCACAGGAAACAGGCCCTTCGGCCCTCCAAGCCTGTGCCGCTCCTTGGTCCAACTAGACCAATCGTTTGTATCCCTCCATTCCCAGGCTGCTCATGTGACTATCCAGGTAAGTCTTAAACGATGTCAGCGTGCCTGCCTCCACCACCTTACTTGGCAGCGCATTCCAGGCCCCCACCACCCTCTGTGTAAAAAACGTCCCTCTGATGTCTGAGTTATACTTCGCCCCTCTCAGCTTGAGCCCGTGACCCCTCGTGATCGTCACCTCCGACCTGGGAAAAAGCTTCCCACTGTTCACCCTATCTATACCTTTCATAATCTTGTATACCTCTATTAGATCTCCCCTCATTCTCCGTCTTTCCAAGGAGAACAACCCCAGTCTACCCAATCTCTCCTCATAGCTAAGACCCTCCATACCAAGCAACATCCTGGTAAACCTTCTCTGCACTCTCTCCAATGCCTCCACGTCCTTCTGGTAGTGCAGCGACCAGAACTGGACGCAGTACTCCAAATGTGGCCTAACCAGCGTTCTATACAGCTGCATCATCAGACTCCAGCTTTTATACTCTATACCCCGTCCTATAAAGGCAAGCATACCATATGCCTTCTTCACCACCTTCTCCACCTGTGTTGCCACCTTCAAGGATTTGTGGACTTGCACACCTAGGTCCCTCTGTGTTTCTATACTCCTGATGACTCTGCCATTTATTGTATAACTCCTCCCTACATTATTTCTTCCAAAATGCATCACTTCGCATTTATCCGGATTAAACTCCATCTGCCACCTCTCCGCCCAATTTTCCAGCCTATCTATATCCTGCTGTATTGCCCGACAATGCTCTTCACTATCCGCAATTCCAGCCATCTTCGTGTCATCCGCAAACTTGCTGATTACACCAGTTACACCTTCTTCCAAATCATTTATATATATCACAAATAGCAGAGGTCCCAGTACAGAGCCCTGCGGAACACCACTGGTCACAGACCTCCAGCCGGAAAAAGACCCTTCGACCAGTACCCTCTGTCTCCTATGGCCAAGCCAGTTCTCCACCCATCTAGCCACTTCTCCTTGTATCCCATGAGCCTTAACCTTCTTCGGTTGACAATGTTTCATCAGAACCTCAACTGAAAAGATCGAACGGAATCTTCCCAAAAAAGTGTCAAGTTCTGACTTTAACCAGCATATCTCTCCCCAGAGGAACAGTCAACTTTTCCATCCAGATCGTTCCCACGCTGTGCCATTTTAAAACAGCGGGCACTGTTTTGCATGATCGCGGTGAAGGGCGGGGCCTAAAGAAACCGGCAAGCCCAGCTCCACAGAGACCTGAGGATGCCCGGTTTCACCGTCAGCAGACAGGCCCCTCTCTCCCCCACCCCACGCACATTGAGACACCTCTCCATCAATTCTCTCCAGCAGTCTACCCCCAGCCAATCAACGACCACCGATATCAATTACCCTCCCCAACGATTGCTGGCATCAGGACATCAGGGCCCTTCCAATGGATCTCCCTATAGGCCCCGCCCCAGGCTCCTCTCCCTACAGGCCCCCCCCCAGGCTCCTCTCCCTACAGGCCCCGCCCCAGGCTCCTCTCCCTACAGACCCCATCCCAGGCTCCCCTCCCTACAGACCCCGTCCCAGGCTCCCCTCCCTACAGACCCTGCCCCAGGCTCCCCTCCCTACAGGACCCGCCCCAGGTTCCCCTCCCTACAGGCCCCGCCCCAGGCTCCTCTCCCTACAGGCCCCGCCCCAGGCTCTTCTCCCTACTAGCCCTGCCCCAGGCTCCTCCCTACAGGCCCCGCCCCAGGCTCCTCCCCCTACAGGCCCTGCCCCAGGCTCCGCTCCCTACAGGCCCCGCCCCAGGCTCCTCTCCCTGCAGACCCCGTGCCAGGCTCCTCTCCCTACAGGCTCTGCCCAGGCTCCTCTCCCTCCAGACCCCGCCCCAGGCTCCTCTCCCTACAGGCCCTGTCCCAGGCTCCTCTCCCTACAGGCCCCGTCCCAGGCTCCTCTCCCTACAGGCCCCGTCCCAGGCTCCTCTCCCTACGGGCCCCGCCCCAGGCTCCTCTCCCTACGGGCCCCACCCCAGCCTCCTCTCCCTATAGGCCCACACCCCAGGCTCCTCTCCATACAGGCCCTGCCCCAGGCACCTCTCCCTACAGGCCCCGCCCCAGACTCCTCTCCCTATAGGCCCACACCCCAGGCTCCTCTCCATACAGGCCCCGCCCCAGACTCCTCTCCATACAGGCTCCTCTCCCTGCAGGCCCCGCCTCTTTCTGGCCCACCCCTTGAACTGTGCCAATCTGGCACTGCCAGAGGACAGTGCCAGGGCACTGCCCACCCATGTCCATGACCACCCGGGGGCTGCACTGGCCTCCGCACACCCGACATGGTCATTGTGTCTGGTCTCCATTTTCTGATTCGTGATTTACGCTGGCGATTGGGAACATGTGACATACCGGAAGATGCGGTGTTAAGCCGTTTTCGCATATTAAAATGTATTGAAATGAATGGTAATTAGGTTCACACCCTTGCTGGTCTGGAACCTGATGGCATCGATGTCTCATTGTGAGATCTCCACAGCGCAAATCCTGTTCTGGCCTTCGGCCATAACTGGATTTGAGCCTGTGTTGAATGGGGCCAGATAATGGCTTCCATTAACTCTGTTTCTGATGTCACAGAAGCTACCTGACCTACAGAGTATTCCCAGCATTTTCTTATTTTAGTTGTCCAGCATCCACAGTATTTGTATAAATGTATCCAGGAATTGGTGTCAACCTTTATTATTTAGAATGTGTATAAAGTGACATTTCCCATCAATAGCAACTTCTCACTGTTCAACGTAATGCTGGAATTGGAGGCAATCGGCCCAATTCCTTTTGATGTTTAGCATTATCATTGTTTTATGCAAAAAAAACTCATGCAAATTGAAATGAAGAGCTCCAATTGTCTCGATTTGCTTCAGTGAGTCAGTGAGTCCCTGAATTGCATGCACAGGACCCCCCATCCCACACACATGCCCACACACGTGCACACACACACACACACTTATTCTGCTGTTTGATGTGTCAATCTCCACCTACTGTCACTTCTGTACAACCTTCGTGTGCATCTTGTGCCTCATATTAAGATTTCTCGCAGATCAAGAGACACAGAAAGGATTTGTAAGGGAGATTCATTTTCAAACGATTAATTCCTGCTAATTAGGAATTATCACATTTCACTGATTGCCCTGAGGGGTGGAAGGAAGAATATTTACAAATGAGGAGTTCGTCGAGATACCACAGAAGATGCCTCGTGTGGGAGCTCCCATGGCTGTTGCTCCTTTATTAATTCATACTGTCCTTTGCAGAGTTTAGTTTAAGAACTAACACTTCCATTATTTGCTCCTACCCCCTTGTCACTTCACATCATTATCATTTTCTCTGGGGTTCATAATGCACACAATTAAACGGCCGCAATGATCATTAGGCACAAATGCCTTCTGCTCAGATGTCTTTTGAAGACATCTTTGTTGGAGCCTCTTTGTTGGAGCCGAACTTGATTGGTTTTGGTTAATGCTTGCCTCTTTGGCACATGGAAGGTGGCATTGATGAAATGTTTGTTTTAAACATGCAGACTGTTCAATTTCCCTTTACACTTTGACAACTGGACACTACATTAAGCTCTACAATAACTTTAGATTTGTTGTTCCATCTTGTGGCCTTTGTGCTGCTCTTGTTTGTATTACAGTCCAATTTTTAAAAAATTCATTCATGGGATGTGAACGTCGCTGGTTGCCCGTCCCTAGTTGCCCTTGAACTGAGTGTCTTGCTAGGCCATTTCAGGGGGCAGATGAGAGTCAACCACGTTGCTGTGGCTCTGGAGTCACATGTAGGCCAGACCAGGTAAGGACGGCAGATTTCCTTCCCTAAAGGACATCAGTGAACCAGATGGGTTTTCCCAACAATCGGCAATGGTTGCATGGTCATCAGTAGACTCTTAATTCCAGATTTTTAAAAAATTGAATTCAAATTCCACCATCTGCCGTGGCAGGATTCGAACCAGCTGAGTTTCTGAATTAATAAGTCTCGCGATAATATCACTAGGCCATTGCCTCCCCAGTTTGCAAATGAACAAACAGTACATGACCACCACCTCCAGACACATTCCTCCCTTTCATTCCAAATTGGGGTCCAATGATGGGAGGGGGAGTAAATGGGAAGAGAGGCGCTGTGTGAAATTTGGAAATTAAAATTGTGTGCTGCTGGAACACTTTATGTTGTCCAAACTGCTCTCGGATTACAGTTGACCTCAACCAATTTACAACCCAGATGCATTGCCTGAATCCTACAAAACGATGCTAGAATCAGAAAATCAGCTGTAATTCTGGATACTAATTACAGAATGACACTCTCTCTGCCTAATCAAGCATCCGCCTTCTTTAATACAAGCTGCATGATACTGCAAAGTTCACCGTCTACGTTGTTAGAGAATGCCTGAGATTGTTAAACCAGGTCTTCAGAAACATTATACATTATTCCTCATTTGCGTTGACATTTCCCTAACCATTAAAAATTGATTAACTGAAAAATTAAAAACCCATAAATGTTTCTGTTTAATCCTTCTCACTCCAGGGTGCCGAAAGAAGAAAGTGTGTGGGGGGGGGGGGGGGGGGGGGGTGGAGGGCACGGAAGCACAGGAGAAAACCAAAGAAAGCTTCCTTTAATGGCTTCGTTCCAAATTAGAGCCACATTCCCGTTGAGAAAAAGGATTCGATTTTCCGCGCACTTATAGAAGCAATAATTGTTTAAGATGAGTGGGGGAGCAAAGCAAAGGAAGCTGCCAGGACTGGGAGAAGCTTTATTGGAGCTGTCTATTGGTCTGTCTCATATACACGTGTCTAAATGTGACACAAAACAAATTTACACTGAGGAGGCAGATCACTTATCAGCTAAGCGAGTGCTCAATTAGGAAGGGAGACAGTGCAGCCAAAAGTATTGGATTATGTGATGTCTGTTCCATATATCTCTGCTCAATTCTCCTTTTCCTCCAGGCACCTAGAGGGCTAAAGCCTTGCTTGGACACACTACAACAGGAGATTTTAAAAGTGGCCGCTGACTTAGATTTTTAAGCTCCGAAATGCTGAAGGCACTCAGAATTGTCCTGAAGCCCCTGCGGGTTATAAACGGAGGAAATTATTGATTTGCTTTTGGAGTGTGGGTAAAGCAATGTTTAGGTCGAGTTGAACAGAGGGCATGTAGAGTGAATCGCAGTTAAGTGTGGGACTGAAGTCATCTGTCGGCCGGGCTGATAGGTTTTCAACAGTTCAGCAGCTTTCAAGGTCATTCCTCAAAGATTTAATGAGTTCAGTTTTAAAACCTGCCACAGTAGGACTTGAACTCATGGGCCAGAATTTTCCAGTCTCGCACACCCCGCTGCTGCTGCCCGCGAAAACGGAGAATTTGGAGAGTCAGGAAAATCTTCGTCCACAGAACCAGGACTGGAGAATCCCAGCTGCGGGCGAGGTCGGAGAATTCTGGCCATGTCCTCAAGGATTGTAATTGCTTTGAGGATGGTAACTGCTTATCTTCATTGGTGGTGCTAAGTGATTTGAAAGCTTCTGATTAGGGAGTGGTTACAAAAAGACATTCTGTTCAATAATTTTCTAGATATGATGCTGTTTTCCCACATTACAGCAGTCCCTATGTTTCAAGATATAATTGATTGTGTAATGGATACAAAGAACTATTGACATGAAAAGCACCATGTAGACATTTTTTACTCATGGGCAAACAGGCAGAATTCCTTCTTCAGGTTATTTTGAATTGGAAATTATGGTAATAATGGGGAGAACTGAAAAGAAACAGCAACAAGAATAAACATTCTGGGGTAGTCTGTTGCTTCAAAAAAATTGCATCTTATGTTCTTGTTGCTGTTTAAGTCTCCATGGCTTCTGCATTTCAAGTTATATTTGTTACAACTCCATATTCTGGAGCAAAAAAGTGCAGGTTCTTCTGTGCCTCTCTACATGTTTTCACATGGTTGTTAATTGTATCAGGTACGACAGACCCAATTTTGATAAGACCATTATGCTGGATGAATATTGTGTCACAAGTCAGATTGCCATGGATGATGGGAGGATCACAGGAGTGAAGTTAGGTCAAGGCAGATAAAATCTGGGTGCACCGTGTCTTCCAAGCCTTTTCAATCATAGTTTTGTGGTTCTCTTGCTCTCTTGTATGTTCCCAATAATCATCGCTCTATCATGGGTGGCCTGCAGAGGCCATAAGCTTTGAACTGATCTCCCTGAGCCCCTCTGTTTTGCTGTCTCTCTCTCTCTCCCTCCCTTTAGGATGGTCCTTTTCCCTGTCTGGCTATCTCCTTACGTTGCTGGGTGTTACATTTTATCTGATGACATTTTTGTCCTGCAGCACACAAGAACAAAAAAGCATCTTGGAATGTTTGACAGTATTAAAAACGTCACATATTATTGTTCTTGTTGCCAGCCAGTAGTTTAGAATACCGTGTGTCCCTGGAGAGGATTTTCTCAAGTTACTACATATAGAAATATCACAAATGTGCTTCATTGGAGGAAATCTTTTACCTCTTTGTATAAATAGAAGGTACGTGGTGTCTGTAGTTCCCCAGCAACAGTTTTGACTCAGGTTAACGCTGATGCTGTTGCAAGAATGTGCAAGAAATATTTAGCAATTTTTAACATTGGGGATGAGTAGTACTCTAAAACAAGGAAATCATTTACTGAGTGAGTCTTAGACCAGAATTTTCTGGCCATCCGCGCCTCGCCACTGCTGCCAGCGAGAATGGAGAATTCGGCGCTCCGCCAAATCTCTGGATGAATATTGTGTCATAAGTCAAATTGCCATGGATGATGGGAGGATCACAGGAATTAAGTTAGCTCAAGGCAGACAAAATCTGGGTGCACCGTGTCTTCCAAGCCTTTTCAATCATAGTTTTGTGGTTCTCTTGCCCTCTTGTATGTTCCCAATAATCATCGCTCTATCATGGGTGGCCTGCAGAGGTCGTAAGCTTTGAACTGATCTCCCTGAGCCCCTCTGTTTTGCTGTCTCTCTCTCTCTCCCTTTAGGATGGTCCTTTTCCCTGTCTGGCCCTTAATCCAGCCCTTAATTTTTAATGGAGAATCCTACATCTAAAATTCTTCAGTTAAAGTTTATTTATTAGTCACAAGGAAGGCTTACATTAACATTGCAATGAAGTTACTGTGAAATTCCCGTTGTCGCCACGCTATGACGCCTATTCGTGTCAATGCACCTCACCAGCACGTCTTTCAGACTTTCAAATGTTCCCTGTCGCTCACAAGATTGTCGGAGGTGTCTTTTTTTAAAGTCAGAATTCAAACCGAGACCCTGTCTGCTCCCTCAGGTGGATGTAAAAGATCCCATGGCGCTGTATTGAATAAGAGCTATTTTAAGGAACTATTGATAAGGCTGCAGGATAGGCATGTGCCTGTAAAAAGGAAAGATAGGAAAGGTAGGATTCGAGAGCCGTGGATAACCAGGGAAATTGAGGATCTGATTAAAATGAAAAGGGAGGCGTACGTTAAGTCCAGGCAACTGAAAACAGATGGAGCTCTGGAGGAATACAGAGAGAGTAGGAAAGAACTCAAACGGGGAGTTAGAAGGGCAAAAAGAGGTCACAAGATGTTCTTGGCAGGCAGGATTAAGGAGAATCCTAAGGCATTCTATTCATACGTTAGGAACAAAAGAGTTGTCAGGGAGAAAATCGGACCTCTCAGGGACAAAGGAGGGGAATTATGCTTAGAACCCAAGGGAATAGGGGAGATCCTAAATGAATACTTTGCATCGGTATTCACGAAGGAGAGGGGCGTGTTAACCGGGAGTGTCTCGGAGGGAGGTGTTGACCCGTTAGAGAAAATCTCCATTACAAGAGAGGAAGTGTTAGGTTTTTTAGGGAACATTAAAACTGACAAAGCCCCAGGGCCAGATGGCATCTATCCTCGACTGCTCAGGGAGACGAGAGATGAAATTGCTGGGCCTCTGACGGAAATCTTTGTCGCTTCTTTGGACACGGGTGAGGTCCCTGAGGATTGGAGGATAGCGAATGTGGTCCCGTTGTTTAAGAAGGGTAGCAGGGATAACCCAGGAAATTATAGGCCGGTGAGCTTGACGTCCGTGGTAGGGAAGTTGTTGGAGAGGATTCTTAGAGACAGGATGTATGTGCATTTAGAACGGAACAATCTCATTAGTGACAGACAGCATGGTTTTGTAAGAGGGAGGTCGTGCCTTACAAATTTGGTGGAGTTTTTTGAGGAAGTGACAAAAACGGTTGATGAAGGAAGGGCCGTGGATGTCGTCTATATGGATTTCAGTAAGGCATTTGACAAAGTCCCACATGGCAGGTTGGTTAAGAAGGTTAAGGCTCATGGGATACAAGGAGAAGTGGCTAGATGGGTGGAGAACTGGCTTGGCCATAGGAGACAGAGGGTACTGGTCGAAGGGTCTTTTTCCGGCTGGAGGTCTGTGACCAGTGGTGTTCCGCAGGGCTCTGTACTGGGACCTCTGCTATTTGTGATATATATAAATGATTTGGAAGAAGGTGTAACTGGTGTAATCAGCAAGTTTGCGGATGACACGAAGATGGCTGGAATTGCGGATAGCGAAGAGCATTGTCGGGCAATACAGCAGGATATAGATAGGCTGGAAAATTGGGCGGAGAGGTGGCAGATGGAGTTTAATCCAGATAAATGCGAAGTGATGCATTTTGGAAGAAATAATGTAGGGAGGAGTTATACAATAAATGGCAGAGTCATCAGGAGTATAGAAACACAGAGGGACCTAGGTGTGCAAGTCCACAAATCCTTGAAGGTGGCAACACAGGTGGAGAAGGTGGTGAAGAAGGCATATGGTATGCTTGCCTTTATAGGACGGGGTATAGAGTATAAAAGCTGGAGTCTGATGATGCAGCTGTATAGAACGCTGGTTAGGCCACATTTGGAGTACTGCGTCCAGTTCTGGTCGCCGCACTACCAGAAGGACGTGGAGGCGTTAGAGAGAGTGCAGAGAAGGTTTACCAGGATGTTGCCTGGTATGGAGGGTCTTAGCTATGAGGAGAGATTGGGTAGACTGGGGTTGTTCTCCTTGGAAAGACGGAGAATGAGGGGAGATCTATTAGAGGTGTACAAGATTATGAAGGGTATAGATAGGGTGAACAGTGGGAAGCTTTTTCCCAGGTCGGAGGTGACGATCACGAGGGGTCACGGGCTCAAGCTGAGAGGGGCGAAGTATAACTCAGATATCAGAGGGACGTTTTTTACACAGAGGGTGGTGGGGGCCTGGAATGCGCTGCCAAGTAAGGTGGTGGAGGCAGGCACGCTGACATCGTTTAAGACTTACCTGGATAGTCACATGAGCAGCCTGGGAATGGAGGGATACAAACGATTGGTCTAGTTGGACCAAGGAGCGGCACAGGCTTGGAGGGCCAAAGGGCCTGTTTCCTGTGCTGTACTGTTCTTTGTTCTAAGAGCGGGGGAACTTTTCCCTGATGTCCTGGCCATTGTTTCTCCCCCAACCCCCATCACTAAAAACAGATTATCTGGTCATTATCAAATTGCTGCTTATCTTTTCTGGCTGTGCATGACAACACAATGTGGCCACTCTTCAAAAAGTACCTCATCAGCTTTCAGATATTCTGAGATCGTGAAAGGCCAGACCTTCTCTCTGTTTCACCTTCATTTGGCTCAGTAGCAATGGACTTCGATATCGCAGGTCAGGCTAATGGAACTAGTGTCATAGCCCTTTGAAGAAGAACAGCCAACTGTGATGGTTTGTAGCTGACATTAATTCAGAGGTTGAGCTGCAGACTTCCCCAGGGTGAAGTGTGTCCCAGAGGGGATATCACATGCACTCCTGTCTTAGCCACTCATGTGAGGCTGCCCAGTAAAGCAGCATTTACAGGAACGCAATCCCATTGCAGCCTTTACTGAGGCTCTTATTGTGTTCCCTGACTAGCTGCATGCTCACAGGTCAGAGTCAGACCAGTAAATGGAAGAACTCATTTTTGAGTTGTGATGGAGGGCGGGGGTGGGAAGGAATGATAAGGAGAAATTATAGCGGCACGGTGGCATAGCGGTTAGCACTGCTGCCTCACAGCGCCAGGGACCCAGGTTCAATTCCCAGCTTGGATCACTATCGGTGTGGAGTCTGCACGTTCTCCCCATGTCTGCGTGGGTTTCCTCCGGGTGCTCGGGTTTCCTCCCACAGTCTGAAAGACGTGCTGGTTAGGGTGCATTGGCTAAATTCTCCCTCAGTGTACCTGAACTGGTGCCGGAGTGTGGCAACTAGGGGATTTTCACAGTAACTTCATTACAGTGTGATTGTAAGCCTACCTGTGACTAATAAATGAATAAACTTAATATTAAACTGTAAATTTTCAAGCTGAGATTGCTAGATTTTTGTAAACCAAAGATATTAATGAATCTGGGACAGTGGCAGGTGCATGGAGTTAGGTCACTAATCAACCATGAGCTTTTGACTGAGGGGACTGAAGCTGTAAGGTCCCTTCCTGTTCCTATGTTGCAATGAAAGAGCCATTTGGGGAGTAGAGAGTGAAATGAGTGGTGTTCCTACCAAAGACATGAAACAGGGGGGCATAGTGATGTCCATGAGAAAGTAGCAGAGGTGCCATGTCAAGCATCAGAGAAGTGTCACCGATTCAACTATTTCATATTCATGCATGGGATGTGGGCATTGCTGGCTAGGCCAGCATTTATTGCGCACCCCTAATTGCTCTTGAGAAAGTGCTGGTGAGTTGCCTTCTGGAACTCCAGCAGTCCATGTGATGTATGTAAATCCACAGTGCTGTTAGGGAGGGAGCTCCAGGATTTGACCCAGTGATAGTGAAGCAACAGTGATATTGCCTTTGGTACATTGGCCTTTATAAATCGGAGTATCGAGTATAAAAGTTGGAGTGTTATGGTAAGGTTCTCTAAGGCATTGGTGAGGCCGAATTTGGAGTATTGTGTACAGTTTTGGTCACCTAGTTACAGGAAGGATGTAAATAAAGTTGAAAGAGTGCAGAGAAGGTTCACAAGGATGTTGCCGGGACTTGAGAAGCTGAGTTACAGAGAGAGATTGAATAGGTTGGGACTTTATTCCCTGGAGCGTAGAAGATTGAGGGGAGATTTGATAGAGGTGTATAAGATTTTGATGGGTATAGATAGAGTGAATGCAAGCAGGCTTTTTCCGCTGAGGCTAGGGGAGAAAAAAACCAGAGGGCATGGGTTAAGGGTGAAAGGAGAAAAGTTTAAAGGGAATATTAGGGGGGGGCTTCTTCACGCAGAGAGTGGTGGGAGTGTGGAATGAGCTGCCGGATAAAGTGGTAAATGCGGGGTCACTTTTAACATTTAAGAAAAACTTGGACGGGTTCATGGATGAGAGGGGTGTGGAGGGATATGGTCCAAGTGCAGGTCAGTGGGACTAGGCAAAAAATGGTTCGGCATAGACAAGAAGGGCCAAAAGGCCTGTTTCTGAGCTGTAATTTTCTATGGTTCTATATAGTTCTGAATGAGGATGGTGTGTAGCTTAGAGTGGAACTTGCAGGTGGTGGTGGTGTTCCCATGCACCTGCTGCCCTTGTCCTTCTAGATGGCAGCGGTCGGGGGTTTGGAAGGTGCTGTCTAAGGAGCTTGGTGAGTTTCTGCAGTGCATCTTGTAGATGGTACACAATGCTGCCACTGTACTTCAGTAGTGGAGGGAGTGGATGTCTGTGGAAGAGGTGCCAATCAAGCAGGCTGCTTTGTCATGGATTTCGTTATTCATTCGTGGGACATGGGTGCCGCTGGCTGGCCTATATTTATTGCTCATTCCTAGTTGCCCTTGAGAAGGTAGTGATGAGCTGCCTTCTTGAATCATCCACATGCTGTGGGTTGATCCACAATGCCATTAGGGAGGGAATTCCAGGATTTTAATCCAGCGACTGTGAAGGAACGGCAATATATTTCCAAGTCAGGATGGTGAGTGGCTTGGAGGGGAACATGCAGGTGGTGGTGTTCCCATGTATCTGCTGCCCTTGTCCTTCTAGTTGGAAGTGGTCGTGGGTTTGGAAGGCGTTGTCTAAGAAGCCTTGGGGAGTTCCTGGCACCTGTAGATGATACACAATATTGCCACTGTGCGTTGGTGGTGGAGGGGTCAATGTCTATGGAAAAGGTGCCAATCAAGCAGGACTGCTTTGCCCTGGATGGTGTTGAGCTTCTTGAGTGCTGTTGGAGCTGTACTCATCCAGGAAAATGGAGAGTATTCCAGCACACTCCTGATTTGTGCCTTGTAGATGGTGAACAGGTTTTGGGGAGTCAGGAAGTGAATGACTCCCTGCAGGATTCCTAATCTCTAGCCTACTGTTGTGGCCACAGTATTTATATTACTAGTCCAGATCAGCTTCTGGTTAATGGTAACCTCCAGAATGTGGATAGTGGGGGATTCAGTGATGATGATGCCATTGAAGGGTGATGATTAGATTCTCTCTTGTTGGTCATTGCCTGGCACTTGTGTGGTGCGAATGTTACTTGTCACTTGTCAGCCCAAGCCTGGATACTGTCCAGGTTTTGCTGCATTTGGACTGGACTGCTTCAGTATCTGAGAAGTCTTGAATGATGCTGAACATTTTGCAATCGTCAGTGAACATCCCCACTTATGCCGTCATGATGGAAGGAAGATCATTGATGAAGCATTGATGAAGGTCATTGATGAGAGGCTGGATTGACTGTGACTTTGTTCTCTGGAGCGTAGGAGGCTGAGGGGTGATCTTATAGAGGTCTATAAAATAATGGGGGGCATAGTTCAGCTAGATAGTCAATATCTTTTCCCAAAGGTAGGGGAGTCTAAAACTAGAGGGCATAGATTTAAGGTGAGAGGGGAGAGATACAGAAGGGTCCAGAGGGGCAATTCTTTCACGCAGAGGGTGGTGAGTGTCTGGAACCAGCTGCCAGAGGTAGTTGCAGAGGCGGGTACAATTTTGTTTTTTAAAAATCATTTACAGTTACATGGGTAAGATGGGTATAGAGGGATATGGGCCAAATGCGGGCAATTGGGACTAGCTTAGTGGCTTAAAAAAAAAGGGGCGGCATGGACAAGTAGGGCCAAAGGGCCTGTTTCTGTTCTGTAAATCTCTATGACTCTATGACTCTTAAGCAGCTGAAGATAGTTGGGGCCTAGGACATGACTCTAAGGAACCCCTGCTTCAGTGTCCTGGAACTGAGATGATTGGCATCTAACGACCACAACCATATTCCTTTGTGCTCGGTGTGACTCCAACCAGCAGAGCGTCTTCCCCCTCAGCCCTCCCCACCCGCCCACGCCAGATTCCCAATGACATCCCATTGATGAAACAGAAAGAAGTCTCCAGCTTAATCTCAGGAAGCTTGATGCTGACACTGCACTGCGGTGGAATTGCCCAATTTTCCATCATAAACCTCTGTCACAAACATTCACGGGAGGAAAGAAAATTAATTTTAAAAAAAGGAAAGATCACAGGAGATTGAAGAGAATGGCAAATCATTTCATTTGTTAGACATTTATTCCAGCTGACTTTTGTGAGATTGCAGGAGGAATTTTCCTCCTTAACAAAAAAACACTCCATTAGCAGTGAAGATTCCAATTTCTGAAACACTGAGCCCAAATCAAGGCAGCGCATTGAGCACATCGCATTAAGCACCACCACCGTGCTGAGAACATACTGAGGGGTTGGCCAGGTTCTATTGTTCTCCCCTCCACACTCTGTCTCCATGGTAATCCAGGAGCAGCCAACCCAGGACTATGTGGGTGGAATCAAAGCCTGTTATTAAACCCACCTGCTGAGAGCAAATGTACCAAAGTGAAGAAATGTCACTGTCAGATCAGCTTCTGCAAGCGCCAGCAATCAGCGAAGGAAATCAGCTTCTGTCAAAAATGGAGACAAGAGCTGTTGTATTTAGGAATGTCAGATAAATGTGACCACTTAGTATCAGTGTTGCGGGGGGAGGGAAAAAAATCAGACCATTGGAAACTGTGCGGGAGCAGAAATCAGTGTTAGACTGTGAACATGTTGAAGTGAATTGAGATTGATGTATTGTTCTGCAGTCAGAGACAGAAAAGAGGGAGCACATAGTGAGAGGATATATTTTTCAAACTTTACTCCGTAGGCTAAGTCTAATGATGCAAATGTTTCTCTTTGTATCGCCAAAGGTAGAGACTGTCACAAGCGCTTTGTTCCAGTTTTTGTTTATTTAAGTGTGTCCTAGTTCTCACAAGGTCCTCTTCACCCATCACCCCAGTCAGTGCTCACTGGCCTGCATTGGCTCTCATTCAGGCAATGCCTCGATTTTAAAATTCTCATCTTTCAAACCCCTCCATGGCTTTTCCCCCTCCTTATCTCTGTAAGCTCCTCTGGTGCTACAACCTTCTGAGATCTATGTGCTCCCCACATTCTGGTCTTTTGTGCATTCCCAATTCTAATTGCTTCACCATCAGTTCTGTGCCTTCAGCTGCCCAGGCCCGAATCTCTGGAATTCCGTCCCTAAACCTCTTCACCTCTCCTCTCGTCCTTTAAGATACTTCTTAAAATCTACCTCTTTTGGTAACCTATCCAAATTTGATTTGATTTGATTTGATTTATTATTGTCACATTTACTAGCATACAGTGAAAAGTATTGTTTTTTGCACGCTATACAGACAAAGCATACCGTTCATAGTGAAGGAAACAAGAGAATGCAGAATGTAGTGTTATCATCATAGCTAAGGGGTAGAGAAAGATCAACTTAATGCAAGGTAGGTCCATTCAAAAGTCTGACGGCAGCAGGGAAGAAGTTGTTCTTGAGTCGGTTGGTACGTGACCTCAGACTTTTGTATCTTTTTCCCAACGGAAGAAGGTGGAAGAGAGAATGTCCGGGGTGCGTGGGGTCCTTAATTATGCTGGCTACTTTGCCAAGGCAGTGAGAAGTGTAGACAGTGTCAATGGATGGGAGGCTGGTTTGCGTGATGGATTGGGCTACATTCATGATCTTTTGTAGTTCCTTGTGACCTTGGGCAGAACAGGAGCCATACCAAGCTGTGATACAACCAGAAAGAATGCTTTCTATAGTGCATCCGTAAAAGTTGGTGAAAGTCGTAGCAGAAATTCCAAATCTCCTTAATCTTCTGAGAAAGTAGAGGCGTTGGTGGGCTTTTTTAACTATAGTGTCGGCATGGGGGGACCAGGACAGTTTGTTGGTGATCTGGAAACCTAAAAACTTGACACTCTCAATGCTTGTTCCCTTATGTGCCTCAGCATGAAAAACTGTTGAATAAAATTGCGCGGAGCACCTTCTGACATTTTTACGAAGTTAAAGGCAGTAATAAATGTTGTTGTGTGGATTGTGTATTGCTCACAGATGGGCTGAATGACACTGTAACTTGAATCACAGCCTCCTCCTTTCTGCGGCAAGAATTAACTGCTGCAGTTATCAGGACCTGTTCCTCAGGAGACCGCTGGATTGTGCAATGATCTAAGGAACGTCACACTACGGCTGTTGACCAAGTTTACCCGTCAATCATAGCATGCAGTGAGTCCTGTCTTGGTTGCGTGTCTATTTTAATCTGGACAGTTGAATAGTTGCACTGTCTGTTATTTGGATATTAATCTTACCAGTTCATAACGGAACTGGCAGTGGAACACTGCACAGTGGCAGGGTTGTCACAATTTGAAGGAAACATCAGGCCACCTGCAATGTTGATCGCGAAAAGTAAGATAAGCAGAACTGCAGAATGTCTACCCAGAATTAGAGCTTACATTATTCATCTGAAACTTGTTGCCATGCTTGGCGTGACATTTCTACGGTTTCAACAACACAGGAACCATCTGTTCCACATAGCATTTGATTATCTATTTGTACTTATCCTTATCACCCGCAATCCTGCTGCTAACCAGATAGTCATCTGGCTCTTTTTAAAGGTGTTAGTCATCACAGCAGTCATTGCTTTGACTTGGGAAGTTTAGTTTCTCATTCTCGTGGCAAGAAAGCCTCCAAAATATCTGGTTTTGCCCAAGGCTTGTTTCTTTAATACTCAAAACTTTTGTTTCAATCTTCAAGGTCCAAGTAGACAAAAATACTGTACTTGTATTGATGTATCCACTCTCCTTTTGTAACTCAGAAACATTTCCTCTCCTTATTTTCTCGAATGAAAAGGAATTCTTACCTTTCAGAGGTTCCTTGTCACCGCTGTCAAAATCATCTCTAATGCATTGCAACCACTTTTAAAGTAGGGCGACTAATAAATTATGCAGTAAGTGGGGAAATTGGAGGTGGGCTGCTGGGGAGGGGGTGGGTAAAGAATTGTTCTGGTCCCCAAGAGTAGCAAAATCCCAAATGTCTTCAAAGAAAATCAAAGGGCGTAAGGTAACTCCTCAGAAGCTACCTTATCTGCTGGTATTTTCTTCACTTTCTGTATTGTTTCAGATTTTTTAGTGTTTCTCTTTTTCCTTTGATATGTTGGCAGTAACTTTAACACTCATCAGGCGACTAATGGGATCAGATGTAAGGTTTGTTCTGCACCTGCCCAGTTTTACTCTGTAGCAGAGGGCAATATTGGGCTGGGAGAAAATCCGATTCCACAGATTCCACCTGGTAAATTAAGTTAAATTACCCCCAGTGAGTTTCTAAAAGGAAGAAAGACTCATATTTATACAGGGCAAAACCTTCCGCTCTTGTATACGGCAGAGATTTTCCAGTGCTGGTGAAAGTGAATGGAGTTTTGGCTGGAATGCCAAATTTTCCATTCTCGTTCGCAACGAATCCCGCCATGGACAAGACCAGAGAATCCCGCAAAGAGTGAGTTTCATGACCTCAACATCACAAAGGCTTTGCAGCCAATGAAGTATTTTTGAGGTGTAGTCACTGTCATGATGTCGCAAAAATAACAGCTGCTTTGTGCACAGCAAGATCCCACAAACTGCATCGTTCTAGTGCATGAATCACAAAAAGCTATCAATTAGGTGCAACAAGTAGTTAAGAAGGCATTTTGGCCTTTATTGCAAAGGGGTTGGAATTTAAAAATAGGGCAGTTTTATTGCAATTGTACATTGTTGGTGAGACCTCACCTGGAATACTGCACACAGTTTTGGTTCCCTTATCTTAAAAAGGATACAGTAACATTGGAGGCAGTCCAAAGGGGATTCACCAGGCTAATTCCTGGGATGAGAGTGTTGTTATCCCAAGAGAGACAAAATAGTCTGGGTTTGTATTCCATGGAGTTTAGAAGAGTGAGGTGGTGACCTTAATCAAGCATAGAAGATCGTGAGGGGGCTTGACAGGGTAAATGGTGATGTTTTCATGAGTGGGAGAGTCTCGAACAAGAGGACACAGCTACAAGATAAAGGGCCGGTCATTTAAAACTGAGGTGCGTAAAAATTCCTTCTTGCAGAGGGTGGTGAATCTCTGGAATTGGCTGCCCTCAAGGGTGGTGGATGGATAAGTATTTGATAGATTGAGGAATAGAGGGCTGTGGGGAAATGGCACAGAAAAGGAGCTGAGGCTGGCGTAGATCAGCCATGAGCTGAATGTCAGGCTGGAAGGGCCAAGTGGGTTACTCCTGCTTCTGTTTCTTGTGTTCTTGTGTCTGGGTGATCTGTTTTTGTGATGTTAATTGAGGGCTAAATATCGGCTCAGGACACCGGACACAACACCCCTGCTCTTTTGAAATAATATTTGTTATGTCTCCACCTGAGATGACATTAGTTTAATGTTTCATCTCAAAGACAGTACTGCCCTGGTGTATCAGCATAGAGTTTTGTGTGCAAGGGCTGAATTATAAGAGGTACGGGACTCCCTGCCCATGCCTAAAAGGTTGCAGCCCACTGAGGGAATATTGACATTCCTGCAGTCATTTAGAGGTCATGGTACCATTACACTTCAATCCCAGAGTATTAGTGATTATATTTAAATTCCACCATTGTTGCCGGTTGAGATTTGAATCTATGTTGCTTGAGGCTCTGGATTACTATTCCAGTTATGTTACCACGATATTTACCATTTAAATCCCAGCGGTGGTGGGATAAGGTCCTGAAGGCCCATTTAAGGACCTCAGTTGACCCATTGGCCATCCAATACCACCCCTGCCCACTGGTAAAATTGCAGTGAGGGTGGGAGTGCGTGGATAGGTAGTGGGCAGGCTGCCCCCTTGATTTAATGAACTGCCTAAGTGGAGTGTAAGATCCAGCTCCAAGTCTCTGACCTGGGACTCGTACACACAATCTTCTGAATGAGAGGTAAGAGTGCTACTGGCTAACAAAAGACCGGAATCTTCCCATCGGGGGGCGGGGAACATGCAAAGGTCCATTGACCTCGGGCGGGATTTTCTGGTTTTGGGACGAGCGTGGCTGGAAATTCCCGCCTAAGATGTCACAACACTTAGTTCACTTAGTCCACGCTCGTCCCAAAACCGGAAAATCCTGCCCGAGGTCAATGGACCTTTGCATGTTCTTTCCCTCCTCTCTCCCCTGTGTCTCAAAGTAATCCGACCATTAATCTAACAGCAGAATTACTTCAATTTCTAATCAAGTGCCCTTGATATGTGGAGCAACATAGTGTTAGCCTTAAGAACAGCTTTGCATTATCTGGAGACCTTGCAAAAATGGCTGACAATGACTCCCATAAGCTTCTTCCTCATGCAGCTTTGCTGAATGGGCCTTCCTTCATCACATGACTAAAACAGCACAGGCAGATTACTGTCCGGCACAGCTCCAGATAAGAATGACGCATGTTCATTCATGAAGCTTCTTCTTTCACTTTGAAGCTGTCTTCAACAGGGATAAATGCAACGCTCCACCCATTCCTAAACTTACCGACTGAATTGATGTTAGATCCATTTCAGTATCATCATCCATATCATATTCATCATTTGGCCACAAAACCTGATGTTATTAGAAAATGTTATTGTATTACACGATCATCTATCAATCAATATAATCAAGTCTCGCATCTAGCAAAGCCCATTCTACCTCAAGCAAATTTTTCTGTCACACTTAAACATCTCAAATATAATTTTCATAAAATAACAGTGCACAGGAAAACGGGCCACTCAGCGTGGACTCACACAGTGAGCAAAGCCATTGGAAATTCACTTATGAATCAAGTGTATAGCAAGGATATTCAGACCAGCACGCTGTGTTAGAACCATAGAAAAGTTACAGCACAGAAGGAGGCCATTTGGCCCATCTTGCCCATGCCAGCCCAAGGACAGCCAGGTGCCCTATCTAATCCTATCTTCTTGCACCCGCCCCATTGTCCTGTAGCTTACAGCACTTAAGGTTCAGATCCAGCTACTTTCTATAAGAGTTTATAGTCTCTGTCTCCACCACCCACTCAGGCAGTGAATTCCAGACACTCACCACCCTCTGTGTAATAAAGTTCTTCCTCATGTCCCCTCCACACCTATTACCACTTACCTTGAATCTATGTCCCCTGTTTCTAGAATTCTCCACCAAGGAAAACAATTTTACCCTGTCCACTCTATCTCTTCCCCTCATAATTTTATACATCTCAATTAAGTCACCCGTCAGCTTTCTTCGTTCCAAGGAAAATAGCCCCCAACCTATCCAATCTCTCCCCATAGCTACACTTTTCCAGCCCTGGCAACATGCTTGTAAACCTCCTCTGCACTCTCTCCGGAGCAATTATGTCCTCCCTGTAATGTGGTGACTGCTAACCTATTTGATTCTCAGTCTGACAACAGCTCATTAAACGTTTTTACCCTTGTTTACAAATCTCTCCATGGCCTCACTGCTTCCCACTAGCAGCCTGACAATGCTCCAAAATCTCTGCGCTCCTCCAATTCTGGCTGTTACTCATGAAAGTTTCATCACTCACCATTGTTTCCAGCAGTCTGGGGCCTAAAGTTCCAGGGTGGAATTTTCCCATCCCACCCGCCACCGGAATCATAACGGGCAGGACAGGACCATGCATAGGTCCGTTGACCTTGGGCGGGGATTTTCCGGTCTTGGGGCGAGTGTGGCCGGAAAACCCCGTCACTAGAATTCCTTCCTGAAACCTCTCTCCCTCTCTCCTTTTCCTTCCAGATGATACTTAAATCTGGCCACCTCGTCTTAAGATATCAGATTTTGACTGATAATACTGCTGTGAAATAGCTTGGTATGTTTTACTTTGTTAAAAGTGCTGCACCAATGGAAGTTGTTGTGTTGTACGACCTCTGTTGTTAGGGATTCTGTTTTGGCATGAGTTAAAGTGGCTTTGCAAATGAAATTTTGTTCATTTAATACATACACACTGGTCACGATTCCCAGACATGCACTAGCCTGAGGATTGCAAAACTCTAATTCACCAAGGCCTGACGTTTTATGATGTGTTATCTATGTTATGAGGAGACAGTGGCTGATCTCCATGTCTCCAGGCTTAGATTACATACGAATTACAGGGATCAGTCTCACCAGCAGCTACCCTGACACGATTGTAGACATGGAAATGCATTTGTTTTCCACACAGCGGTGACGTAAAGGCGACGAGGCCAGCTGTGATTCAAGATGGTGATAATGTGATGGGGCCCAGAGCCTGTCAGAGAGATGTAGTTACGTTATGGTTCTGGGAGGTCGATTACTGCATAGGATGCACAAACTAACAACTGCACGAACACTGTCCTGATAAGGGACAGGCTGCTGCCATTGCACAGAGTAATTTAACCTGTGATTCCATTGACCCAGCAGCTAGAGAGTAGCTGTGAATTGAAGGTTCAATCAATCAATAGACCCAAATTAGCTGATTGCATCTAGGTTAGGGAAGGTATCTGAGTTTGGTGTTTAGAGGAATTCAAATCACCCTCTGAGCCCATGTTAGAAAGAAGGAAACACATGCATTATTCTCCATTGTATGTGTGTCTGTGTGTCTCTGAGGTCTCTTGAAATCAGATGTTGGCTGAATCTTGCCCATTAGAGGCGAACCATCTCAGCTCAGGGTAGCAGTCACTTGGACAAGGCACTGAAAGGCATCTGATTCATTTGGAACTACATCTGAACATGGAATCAAAACCCTAAAGAAAGAGGAGGAGGGAAGGAAGGAAATTGATGATGGAATAAATAGTTTTTACTCAAAGAGTTACAATTTTTTTTAGAAGAAACTAGAAACCCTACAGCACAGAGAAAGGCCATTCGGCCCATCGAGTCTGCACCGACCACAATCCCACCCAGACCCTACCCCCATATCCCTACATATTTACCCACTAATCCCTCTGACCTACGCATCCCAGGACACTAAGGGCAATTTTAGCATGGCCAATCAACCTAACCCGCACATCTTTGGACTGTGGGAGGAAACCGGAGCACCTGGAGGAAACCCACGCAGACACGAAGAGAATGTGCAAACTCCACACAGACAGTGACCCAAGCCGGGAATCGAACCCAGGTCCCTGGAGCTGTGAAGCAGCAATGCTAACCACTGTGCTACCGTGCCGCCCCTAACCACTGTGCTACCGTGCCGCGGTATTTGGGCTGCACTGCCGGGATGGGTAGTGGAAGGAGAATTGATGGTAACTTTCGAAAAGGAATTGGATAAGTACTTGAAGGTTATAATTGCTGTCCTGGGGGGATAGGCAGGGGAGTGGGACACTTCGGGCAAATTCCTATCAAAAAATGGTAATGTCGGTTCAGGATGAAAAACTGTGGGCGCAATCTTACCTGCTGGTCATGCTATACTCCCGCTGCAGCAAGGTCAGAGAACTCCCCCTTGGAGGTGAAGGTGCCAGGTTCATGCATACGTGGAGCTGTTGTAAATGGTCACGCCGGTGCTCACTGGATATCTGGTGAGGAGAGATCCCGGAGAGAGTATTCACTAATCACATGCTAATGTATTAAAATGAGCCCTCTGCGGTCACACGGCGTGTTTCACGCCACTCTGCCGGTGAGGGGCCGGGATGATCGGGTCTCGTAAACTTGCCGGAGCAAATTGCGCTTTCTGGATTTTGAGCGCGCACCACCGTTCCCGCAGACAGAGAGTGTGGGCTAAAAATTGCCCTCTTAGGGTAACGGTTTTCTGGTCTTTCCCGCTCTGGGACTGGAAATTCCCGCCCGAGGACAATAGACCTATAAATGGTCCACCAAGTTTTCCATCCCACCTGCTACAATTCCCGTAGTGGGTGGGATTGGAAAATTTGCTCAATTGGATTGCTGTTTCAAAGAGGCAGCACAGACAGGATGGACTGAGTGGCCTCTTTCTGACATGTATGGTTCTGTAATTATATAACCAGCTTCCATTGCAATTGAAGTGAAAAAGTGAAAACTTTCAAATGGTGGAAGATGTATTGAGTTGCCAATAATAAATCATGATTTTCACTTGTCAAATTTTCATGTAAATCTGGATCATTCCGTCCATGTTAGCTAACCTGGCCAATATCACAAAATGCCAAGTGATTTTGTGTGTGTTGTGTCCAGAGTTTATATCTGTAGCAGATGGGCAGGAATTCCTCTCAGAATAAGAGGCATTTTCCTTGATGTTCCAGCTAACACCTCTCCATAGCTCACAGTCGAACTTCACACCACGTTAATAGCTTCACACTTTTGTCATATTATTAATGATTTTCCAAAATGAAATGTCCAAAAGCAAATACAACAGACCTCGCAAAGAGCAAAATCAAACCAGCAGTCAATCCCGCTCAAGTCCTGGACTAATGAACAAAAGCAAAGTCTAACCATACGGAGCAAAGGCAGAGCACTCAACTCAATGTGCCTGTGCCTCCTTTTTGAGAAGGGTATTTACTTAGTCCCATTCTCCCCACTCTGTTCCCATAGCTCAACTCCCAGTTGAAAATTATGATTGAATCTGTTTTCACTGCCCGTTCAGGCAGTGAAATTGCTGCACAAAAAACTTTATCCCCATGTCGCCTCTGGTTCTTCTGTCCGTCCCTTTAAATGTGTTCTCTGGTTGCTGACAAACAATTAGTGATTTCTGTGCCTGAAATTGAGTTTGGAAATGCCTGATTAAAAACAATGCAGGTCCCTAAAGGAACACAAAGTTGTTAATATAGTGACAGTTAAGGGTGGTGACTAGCAGAGAAGGTGGAGTAGGAAGAATGACATTATCTACAGCTACAAAGCAATGAAGCCGGCTCAACCCAATACTGGCATCTTCTCGAAAGCTATTCACGACCTCCTCTTTGCATGACTTATCCAAGTCCACAGCAAATGAGGCTTTCTACCCTTGTTACCATGTGTGTCTGACCATCAATCCCAGGAGATCCCGAGTACAATGTGCCAGCGGCTGTCATAGAATCACAGAATCCCTGAACTTGATTTGATTTTGATTTGATTTATTCTTGTCACATGCATTACCATACAGTGAAAAATATTGTATCTTGCGTGGTATATAGGCAAAGCAGGCCATACATAGAGAAGGAAAGGAGAGGGTGCAGAATGTAGTGTTACAGGGTGTAGAGAAAGATCAACTTAACATAAGGTAGGTCAATTCAAAAGTCTAATGGCAACAGGGAAAAAGCTGTTATTGAGGACATTTGGCCCATTGCGTCTGCACCGACTCTCTGACAAAGTATCTTACCCAAGCCCCCTTCCCCACCCTATCCCAGTATCCCCACATATTTAACCTACTAAACCCCCTAACCTGCACATTTAGGGACACCAAGGGGAAATTTAGAATGGCCAATCCACCTAACCTACACGTCTTTGGAGTGCGGAAGGAAGCCAGAGCCCCCGGAGAAAACCCCTGCAGACACGGAGAGAACATGCAAACTCCACACAAACAGTGACCCGAGGCCAGAATTGAACCCAGGTCCCTGGCGCTGTGAGGCAGCAATGCTAACCACTGTGCTGCCGTGCTGCCAAGGCCATGACCAAGAACACCGGCACATAGTGAATCTCTGCAATGTTCCATGGGGAGGAAAAAGACTGCCAGAGCAATGAGAAAGAAGTAATGAGTTGCATTAATATACAAGCTTTATGGATCACAGACCTCTCAAAGTTCTTGAAGTTTAATGAAGTATTTTTGAAGTGTGGTCACTGTTGTAGTGTTGGAAACATGGCAGCCAGTTTGCCCCCAGTGAATTCTCACACGCAGCAAGGGGATAATGAACAGATAATTTGTTTTTTGTGATATTGAATGAGGGATAAATATTGGCCAGGTCACTGGTGATAAATCCCCAGCTCTTCAAAATGGCATCACAGGAACCTTTACACCCATCTAAGCAGGACCTCAGCACCGCCAACAGTGCAATGCACCCTTAGTACAACCCTGGAATGTCAGCCTTGATGTTTGTGCTCAAGCCCTAGAGTGGGACTTGAACCCGGAATGAGGGGTGTGCACGCTCCCCCCTGAGCCACAGCTGATGCACAATTAAGATTAAAACAAAATTAACACCCAAACATCTCTGCCTCGTTGAGCCCATAATTCACATGTTGTACTGCTCCTCTCCGCATTGTGGGAAGACCTCCTTTAAGAGGCAGGTAAGGTTTCTACTTCGGACGCAGGAGTGGGAGATTCTTATTTGCATACCTGCGTAGGAGGCTGCTCATTGTGCATTGAGTCATTTTCCATGACTTCAATGGAAACAAAAACTGTCAGAGATGTATAAAAGCCAGCACCTTACAATATCACTCAAAATCAAAATTAACCCCCGGACGCACCACACAGGGTGTTCTCAGATAAGTCAGCACTAGCTCATGTATGGTTATCATGTACATTAAGTGCAGCCCAGTGCATTGTGAGATTTCTTTTTTTATTTGTTTATGGGATGTGGGCAGCACTGGCAAGGCCAGCATTTGTTGCCTATCCCTAATTGCCCTCGAACTAAGTGGCTTGCTCAGACATTTCAGCAGGCATTTAGAAGTCAACCACATTGCTGTGAATCTGGACTCATGTGTAGGCTGACTGGGTAAGGATGGCAGATTTCCTTTCCTAAAGGGACATTAGTGAACCAAATGGGTTTTTAACGACAATCAACAATGGTTTCATGGTTATTAGGGCAGCATGGTGGCAGAGTGGTTAGCATCTGCTGCCTCACAGCGCCAGGGACCCAGGTTCGATTCCAGCCTTGGGTGTCAGTGTGAAGTTTGCACTTTCTCCCCATGTCTGCATGGGTTTCCTCCATAAGACAAAGGAGCATAATTGGGCCATTCGGCCCATCGAGTCTGCTCCGCCATTCAATCATGGCTGATATTTTTCTCATCCCCATTTTCCTGCCTTTTCCCCATAATCCCTGATCCCTAGGATGTGCCGGTTTCCTCCCACAGTCCAAAGATGTGCGGGTTAGGTGGATTGGTCATACTAAATTGCCCCTTAGTGTCAGGGAAATTTGCAGGGTAAATTTGTGGGGTTATGGGGATAGGGCCTGGGTGGGATTGTTGTCGTGCAGGCTCGATGGACCGAATGGCCACCTTCTGCACTGTAGGGATTCTATTATTAGACTTTTAATTCCAGTTTTTTATTGAACTCAAATTTCACCATTAGCCATGGTGGGATTCAAACCCTGGCATGCAGAGCGTTACTCTGGGTCTCTGGATTACTCATCCTGGAGGTAATTGTGTATCAACAGGTATAATATTTGTCAAAGTCTGTATATATCTAATATTACCAAAACACGCTGGGGCATTCTTGATCCTATCTTTCTTTCTGATGTGAACTGGCTCACTGTGTTAAGCCAACAGTTTCTTATCCAGCATTTGTAGTTTCCCAATCTAAAGGAAGAGATTAGACAGTACAAGTGACCAGACCAGAATCTGAATCATTATCCTTGAATATTTATAGGTTTGATCATGTTACACTTGTGATCGCATGTCTCTCAATTATGTTGCTGCTGTATTTTCAAACATTATTCCTACCTTTCGCAATCTTCACAATCTTACACTTAAATGTGTTTTCTCTCTCTCTCACACAAGCCCTCTTTTCCTCTGCAAAAAAGATTGAACCTTTTAAGCTGTGGCAAAAGTTTACTTTTTGGGCCCCAAGACTGGAAATTCCCATCCGAGGTCAACAGACCTTTAAATGGTCTGTTGAATTCTCTGTCCCGTCCGCCACAATTGCCGTAGTGGGCAGGACTGGAAATTTCCCCGCCCCCTCAACCTGCCCCATGTCTCAGATTATCTAAATAATAGTCTGGATTCAAAATGGACGCTGCTGCTTCACATAACGGTGGATAGCAGGTGCTTTGGGCGCAATTCACCCAAAAAATGACTAAGTATCATCTTTGGCGTGATTCCTGCCGGGTGGCTGGGCGCAATCCCGATTGCAATCCACCCACCTTTAGTCAATTTTTTTGGAGGGGTGCATGATTTGCATCAGCATTGAGAGCAACAGGGTTTAAACATGTCGGCAGGTCAGGTTCCTCAGAAGCCAAAGGATGCCCCAAACTCAGAATAAAGCAAAGAACAACAGAGTCATTCTTTCTTCCAAATAAACAGACAACCATTTTTTTTGGTGCTGTATCTAGGTGGGTTGTCATACATCACTGTAAAAGAGCTCACCTGGTTTTGTGTCCAATTAAATTAATATCCCCAAAGGTCCTTTTTGATGGGCAATGGGAAAAGAGTGGAGGATCCGTAGTGTGCCTCATTGGAAAGCTTCCAAAGAACTAGCAAAGACGTGATGGACAGAATGGTCTCTTTCTTGCGCAATGTGATTGCATGATGGCAAACACTGACTCCTTCCTTCATGCATCTTGATCTGCCTTGGCATTCATGAAATCATAATTACACAGCACAGGGGGAGGCCGTTTGGACCATTGAATTGCACCTGGTCTTTTGAAGAGGAGTCCAGGTATTCCCAGTCCCCCCTTATCCCTGCAATTGTTTCCTCCTTCAAGTATTTAATCAGGTCTGAGCATTCTCATAAGACCATAAGACATAGAAGCAGAAATAGGACACTCGGCCCATTGAGTCTGCTCCACCATTCAGTCATGGCTGATATTTTTCTTATCCCCATTCTCCTGCCTTCTCCCGATAACCCCTGATCCCCTTATTAATCAAAAACCTATCTATCTCTGTCTTAAAGACACTCAATGACCTGGCCTCCACAGCCTTGTGTGGCAAAGAGTTCCACAGATTCACCACTCTCTGGTTGAAGAAATTCCTCCTCATCTCTGTTTTAAAGGATCGTCCCTTTACCCTGAGGCTGTACCCTCTGGTTCTAGTTTTTCTGACCAGTGGAAACATCCTCTCCACATCCACTCTATCCAGGCCTCGCAGCATCCTGTAAGTTTCAATAAGATCCCCCCTCATCCTTCTAAACTCCAACAAGCACAGACCCAGAGTCCTCAACCGTTCCCCATACGACAAGCTCTTAATTCCAGGGATCATTCTTGTGAACCTCCTCTGGACCCTTTCCAAGGCCAGCACATCCTTCCTTCGATACGGGGCCCAAAACTGCTCACAATACTCCAAATGGGGCCTGAGCAGAGACAAGACCCAACCCTTCTACATAACTTGTTCCCACTTGGTCAGAGTAACACACACTTCCAAGTTAGGCACAGAATGGCCCAGATGCAGTGGATTTTTCTCATGGATGTCTTAGAAAAATTACTACCACAAAAGATCATCTTTTTCATTTTCTCCATGAAACTCTGTCACTGGGAGATAATTACACGTTGCCTGGAAGTAATCCTTTTTCAACTGGTAATAATCTGGCTGGATGCATATGTCCATTTTAACTGTTTCAACCCAGCGATGGACAGTAAATTTAATTACATTTTAGAGTGTAAAAGAAGGATGCGTGAAATGAGCAGGGAGGCAATATCCTTTTGCAACTCACACCAGTCAACTCTTTGGAAAATCTTATCCGCTTGTGCAGTTTCTGTTCATTGCTGCCATTAAACTGACAATGTTTGATGGAGGCCTGGGAGTAAGGGATGAGGAATCAATCCTTCAGGAATTACAATAAAATCCATTGGTATCATGCAGCCCAGACATGGGTCAGTTGTGTCTGTACTGGTTCTTTGAAAGAGTTATCCAATTAGTCACACTTTCCCCGTGGCCCTGCAAATTATTCCTTTCCAAGTCTCTCTCCCATGTCCTTTTGAAAGTCACCCTTGAATCTGCTTCCATCGGGTGAAGTTCAAATCTTTCTTTCAAGCTCCTGAACCATCTTCCCCTCATGTTCTATGCCGTGACCCTCACAATCTCTTTTTCATATCCTGCACACCAAACCCAGTGACAATGCGATAGAGTTGGCAAGGCTGTAACATTGGGTGGTTCATGGCTATCGAGGGAGACGGAGGAATGGGGGCGCAGTTGAGGTTGTGCAATTTTCCAAACAGAGACCGATGACTGCACATGGCTTTATGGTTGTAAGAAGCCGATTTACCTTACGACTTTACACCTCTGATTTAGAGCAACATCGGGAATCGTTTTCTTCCTTGCTGAAGACATTAGTGGTGACGGCATCAGCGGAATTTGCCACAGCTGCCGACCTTAGTGGGAGCCAGGGTCAGTGCCCCTGAAAATAGCATAGATTGTCAATTCAGTGAGGAGAGATTAGACCACACCCTGCATACCATTGTGTTTGATGGATCTCTTTGCTGCTATTGGTAAGTGGGGACACAGATCCAGGACCCGTTTTATTGGCACTGGGTGCCTTTTTAGGGCAGGGTGTAAAAGATTGGGCAGCACTACTTCGAAGAACAGAATGCCAGAAAATTATCCCTGGCATTCTGGTCGACATCACTAAGAGATGATTATCTGTTTGTTACCGCATTGCTGTTTTTGGGAGCTGGCTAAATTGGTTGCTGTATTTTCCACATTCCAGCTTCAAAAAGGATGTGAGGTGCTAGGGGATGTCCTGAGGTTGCGAAAGGTACTATATAAATGCAAATTTTTTTTGCATTTGAAAAAAGCACCAGGCTGACGAGACACAAGTTCCTGAGGTACAGGAAGCCAAATTACATGAGAGGTTAGCCACTTCAGTCCCACAAGCCTTTTGGAGCGCAAGAGCAGCCAACCACTCTCCCAATATCAAGGTCAAATCTAGAAGAAGCACAAGGAACTAGCACCATTTGCTAAGTTTGTGAAGGAGAACTATGGTTCAACCAAGAAGGAGCACAAGGGACTTCAACATGCTGAAGTTGTGTGGAAACTTAGTGCAGACTTTGCAAAAAAGATTGCAAGGAAAGGAGAAAGGAAGACACACACACACACACAGCCACTTTGGAAGCACAGTGTTAGTACAGAGTACATTAGCTTAAGCACACTTTGGAGCTTGTAGTGTCTAGAATCGTAGAATGATACAGCACTGAAGCAGGCCATTTAGCCCATCATGCTGAATCTTTGAAAAAGCTATCCACTCACTCACTTTCACCCCATCTCTGTCCAGGAGAGAGTAGCGTCAGCCATTAGTGCTGCTACCCCCTCATGGTGGTGCCCACACAGGTGCACTGTGCTGGCTCTGGACTCTGCATGCACAGCAGCGCAGGGCACCTGTAGAGACACCAATGATAACCAGGCAGCAACAAGAGGAGGCCTTGAGCAGTCTCCTCATTTGCTGACTGGTAAAAGCCGAGACAAATGGTGCCTCATGGAGCCCAGGCCCAGGATAGGAGGGCAAATGCTGCATCAAGCCCGGAAAATCCAGGATCACCTTGCTCCGTAGCCTAGCAATCTTTTCATCATAAAATCCCTACAGTGCAGAAGAGGCCATTTGGCCCATCGAGTCTGCACCAATTCTCTGACAGAATATCTCCCCCACTCTATTCCCATAACCCCACACATTTACCATGGTTAATCCATCTAACCTACATATCTTGGAATACTAAGAGACAATTTAGTGTGGCCAATCCACCTAACCCGCACATCTTGGTACTGTGGGAGGAAATGGAGAAGCTGGAGAAAACCCAAGCAGACATGGGGGAGAACATCCAAACTCCACACTGACACCCAAGGCTGGAATTGAACCCATGTCCCTGGAGCTGTGAGGCAGCAGTGCGAACCACTCTGTCACCGTGCCACCCTTTTCTTTTTCAAGTACTTAATCAATCTCCTTTTGAAAGTTCCTATTGAACCTGCTTCCACCACCCTTTTCAGCAGCACATTCCAGATCAGAACAACTAACTTTGTAACTTTTGTTCAACATCTCCCCTCTTGAACTTTTGCTTATTGCGTTAAATCTGCGTCCTCTCGTTATGGGCCCTTTGCTTTTGGGAAGTTTCCACTTTCTCTATTATAACCCTTTGGTATTCAGAGAGCTTAGAGACTTGGTTTACTAGTATGTTCATAGTTATGCATGTTTATATGTATGTATGCATGTATGTTAATATTCATGCATGTTTGTATGTATGTTCATACGTACATATGTATATGTATGTTCATACGTACATATGTATATGTATGTTCATATGTACATATGTATATGTATGTTTGGTGTAGAAGGCCAGGATTCACCAGATAAAAGTCTCCATACTACCTGCGAATTAGTAGCTCAGATCCTTCTGTTTCCAATTTTAACAGACAAAGAGCAAACAACAATACAGCACAGGAACAGGCCCTCCAAGCCTGCACCGATCATGTTGCCTGCCTAAACTAAAACCACTAACAGAGTCCGTATCCTTCCATTCCCATCCTATTCATGTATTCATCTAGTTGCCCCTTAGAAGACGCTATCGTACCTGCTTCCACCACCTCCCCAGGCAGTGCGTTCCAGATATTCACCATCCTCTGTGTAAAAAACTTGCCTCGCACATCTCCTCTAAACTTTTCCTCACGCACCTTAAACCTATGTCCCCTACCTAGTACTTGACTTTTCTACCCTAGGAAAGAGCATCTGATCATCCACTCTGTCCATGCCACTCATAATCTTGTAGACCTCCATCAAGTCACACTTCAACCTCCGTCATTCCAGTGAGAACAAACCAAGTTTATCCAACCTCTCCTCATAGCTAATACCCTTCAGACCAGGCAACATCCTGGTAAACCTCTTCTGTATCCTCTCCAGAGCATCCACATCCTTCTGGTAGTGTGGCGAACCAGAATTGTACACAATATTCTAAGTGAGGCATTTGCTTGCTGGTGGTTAAGAAACCAGCCTAGAAGAGAGTGGAGAGTAGGGTGCTAATTCCTACATGCTAATCAAGACCTGATGCCTACCCTGAGCCTCAACAGCCATGTCTGGCCTCCAGAAACCCATTCCCAACCGCAGTAACCACAACTGAAACCTACACTGTCAGTAGGGTCAAGTGCTGTTTACTTCCATCAGTTTCAGCCGGACCTTACCCCCTCTGTCTGTTTCACTCTGATTTGCATCAAGGAAACTCGGGGTGGCAATGCCACAGATGCCCATTAAAACACACTCAAATTGGTTGCTGGGGGACTCAGTGGATGGAAAGCGTGAAGGACCAAATCAAGTTGGGTCACTTAGATTAATGAAAGCAAAACATTGCGGGTGCTGGAAAACTGAAATCAAAACAGAAAATGCTGGAAAAACTCAGCAGGTCTGGCAGCATCTGTGGAAGCAATTTTGAGTCCACGCGACTTATATAGACTTGAAACCTTAACTGTATCTCTCTCCACAGATGCTGCCGGACCTGCTGAGCTTTTCCAACATTTTCTGTTTTTTATATTGATCATTTAGACACTTCCTTATTGGAAGGAAATTTGGTGGAGTCAGCTACCTCCCCCAGTTTGTCAGCCAGTGCAAGTGACTCGCCCTAATGTTGAACCCAATAACATGGAATCCTTGGATCATGGTCTCCTTGTCCACCAACCCCCCAATGAGGCTGCTTTCCAAACATCCCATAGTTCTCAATACCACATTTTCTGTTATGCTTGTCTCTCCGATGTCTCTCAATTTTGTTCTTTCCTTTCTTCCTTCCTCTCCTGTTTATTTCTCTGTTCCTTTCTCAGTCTCCTTCTGTCCCTTAATCTTCTAATGCTTATTAAAGTGTATTTAATTAGTGTCACAAGTAGGCTTACAATGAAGTTACTGTGAAAATCCCCTACTTGCCACATTCCGGTGCCTGTTCGAGCGCACTGACGGAGAATTTAGCATGGCCAATGCACTTAACCAGCACGTCTTTTGGACTGTGGGAGGAAACCGGAGCACCCGGAGGAAACCCAGGCAGACACGGGGAGAATGTGGAGACTCCACACAGACAGTGACCCAAGCCGGGAATCGAACCCGGGTCCCTGGCGCTATGAGGCAGCAGTGTTAATCACTGTGCCACCGTGCTATCTAATCTCCATTCTTTCCCTCCCTGACCCTACCATCATTTCTCATCCCCAATCTGTCTGGTTTCAGGTTTCGTATTCAAACAGATTTATATTGCTGCCCTCGGAGAGTATTTTAAAACCTCCTTTGAAGATGTTGGCCATGGTTTAAACTCTTTCATCTATGCCAGGGAGGAGGCATTATGGGATACTAGTTGCTAGGTAACACCTACTCCCTGCTTTCAATGATGTCATCACTAACCTTCACCAGAATCGATTAGATTAAGTGTCTCTTGAGTTAACTCCTGATGGGAAGAGCTCAGCTTGGGCTACCTATAGTTCCTCATGGAATAAAGTGGCTGCCTTGCCATTATCATTCAGTAGAACAAGTTGGCAGGTTTCAACACCACCTGCTGAAACATAACATAAGAAATAGCAAGGAGCAGAAGTGGAGCTTCTTCATCAGCACGGTAGCTTAGTGGTTAGCACTGCTGCCTCACTGTGTCAGGGACCTGGGTTTGATTGCCGGCTTGGGACACTGTGCGGAGTCTGCATGTTCTCCCAGTGTCTGCATGTGTTTCCTCTGGGTGCTCTTCCCACAGTCTGCAAGACGTGCTGGTTGGGTGCGTTGGCCATGCTAAATTCTCCTTCAGTATACCTGAACAGGCGACTAGGGGATTTTCACAGTAACTTCATTGCAGTGTTAATGTAAGCCGACTAATGACACTAATAAATAAATTTTATAGTTTCCTGTTCACTCCCCATTTGTCTTGATACCCCGAGAGATCAAAAATGTGTCAATCCAGCCTTAAATACATTAAATTGGTGGAACATCCACAATTCTTTGAGCGAAGAATTTTCTCCTTATCCTCAGTCTTACATGATCGCTAATCCCTTATCCTGAGGTTGTGCCCCATGTTCCAGATTCCCCAGTCAGGGGATACAACTCAGGTTCGACCTTGTCAAGCCCCTTCAGAGTCTTTCCGTTCGGCCACTCCATATTTGGCATTGCCTGATGGTGGAGACTGGTCCCTTCTGGCACTGGCTGATGGTGGAGACTGGACCTTGCTGGCACAGTCTAATGGAGGAGATTGGACTGTGCCCAGCACCATCTGATGAGCTTAGCGTCAGAAATGCCGAGTGCAACAGGTTGCCACGTCTTCGCCATTAACTGATTCAACAGATTAATCGCAGCTTTGAAGCCGACCAGGCATCAGGTAGCTTGGTGGGGACAGTGATAATTGGCAAACAAATACACATTGAAAAGTTCAGCAAGCCCAATGTGTGATCAACCACCATATGTACTGTTGAACTGGGGCAGACATGCAGTAAGCTGCCAGTGGGCATTAGGTTGACTGTGCCATCTAGGGGCACTTTGCCAATAGATCGAGTATTCTAAATACAGATGATTTAACAGGCAAAGAAAAGTAGCATTCTTCAGGTCTGCTTTCTGGTGGGATTATCTGGAATACGTAAAGCTTATTGACAGAGATTTGTGGTTTGTATTATTCGTCTGCTCGATTCATGGTAACGTGTGAAGCAGCATCCTCAGTGGGGCTTTGCTTACACTCTACTTGTTGCAACAAGGTGTGAAATGGAAATAGATGCAAACTAAGAACATGAATATTAACGAGATACATGACCCAGAGTTAATGTTGTTGTATGCAATTGTGTACATAAGCAGTGGCAAAATTAGCAAATAAAGTTCAACCCAAGCTTGCTAACTCTGGGAATTAGGATCTTAGGCTCCCTGTCAGAGTCATAGAATTCCTACAGTACAGAAGAAGGCCATTCAACCCATCGAGCCTGAACCAACAACAATCCCACCCTATCCCTGAAACCCTACATATTTACGGTGCTAGTCCCTCTGAAACTAGGGTCAATTTAGCATGGTCAATCAACCTAACCCGCACATCTTTGGAGTGTTGGCGGAAACCGGAGCACCCGGAGGAAACACACGCAGACACGGGGAGAATGTGCAAACTCCACCCAAGCCAGGAATTGAACCCGGGTCCCTGGTGCTGTGAGGCAGCAGTGCTAACCACTATGCCACCGTGTCGCCTCTGTTGATCATAGAATCATTATAGAATCCCAACAGTGCAGAAGGAGGGCATTCGGCCCATCGAGTCTGCACCAACTCAGCATCTTACCCAGGCCCACACTGCACCCCCCCCCCCCCCCCCCACCCTCCACACCAACCCGCCCAATCCCGTAGCCCCTAATCCACCTTAGCTGCAAAAACTTGGGACACTAAGGGGCAATTTAGCATGGCCAGTCCTAACCTGCACATCTTTGGACTGCGAGAGGAAACCAGAGCACTGGGAGGAAACCCACGTAGACACGGGGGGAATGTGCAAACTTCGCACAGTCACCTGAGACTGGGATCAAGCCACGGTCCCTGGCGCTGTGAGGCTAAAGGCTGCCAATTATGGTGGAGTTGTCTGTTTCAGGATAGTCCACTAGAGAGAAAGCTTAACACTTCATGTTTCAAAGTTCAAGGAATGGACAGGACAGATGGCAATATGGGATGGGCTTCCTGTTACATACACTCGCGCAACCCCCCACCACCCCCCCACCCCACCGAGAGTGAAGTTAATTGAAAGGGGAGATAGGCAATCGAGCTGATAATGCCCATTTTATACCCCATCATTGTGTTGGCCTGGGACCAAGATGGTGGGGGAGAGGCAGAGAGCAATGATTTCACACTCTAGAGGAGGGATGAGAAGACTTTTTAATACCATGAGTTGTTAAAACCTGAAATGAAAGAAAGAGTCACTAGTAACTTTCAAAAGGGAATTACATAAATACTTAGAAGGGAAAGGGCTCCGGGGAAGGAGTAGGGGAGTGGGACTAATTGGATAGTTCTCACATGCTGAATGCCCCCTGTTAATGTATGCTAATTATAATGTTCAGATAAACAGATGAAGGACATTGCTTGATTCAGTAATTTGAATATTTATAAAGAGAGCCTCGTGTTCAAGGGCACAATTGGGGCTTTCCGAGACCGGTGGGCACCCCGGGGACTGGAGTGCATCATTGGCACCCTAAAAACTTTTAAATTTGACTTATTAAATTTCCTTTAAGATTTTTGTCTTTTGTTACAGTACCACTTTAAAGGACTATAATTTTAATTTGACCTTTGTTTTATTCATTCATGGGATGTGGGTGTCACTGGCTGGGCAGCATTTATTACCCATCCCTGAGGGCAGTTGAGAGTCAACCACATTGCTGTGGCTCTGGAGTCACATGTAGGCCAGACTGGGTAAGGATAGCAGATTTCCTTCCCTAAAGGACATGAGTGAACCGAATGGGTTTTTCCAACAATGGTTTCATGGCCATCTTAATTCCAGATTTTTTTGACTGAATTCAAATTCCACCACCTGCCGTGGTTTTATGGTCATTATTGGACTTCTAATTCCAGATTATTATTGAATTCAAATTTCACCATCTGGGATATGAACCTGTGTCCCCAGAGCATTACCCTGAGTCTGGATTACTAGTCCAGCGACAATGTTATATTTTGAGCTTAAAAAAGTATTAAGAGAGCCTTCAGGATGGGTCGTCTCACCCGAATGCCTGCCATCTTCCACAGCTATGTTTGCAGTTGGTTGTCCAAGGTGGGCACAGTGGTTAGCACTGCTGCCTCACAGCGCCAAGGACCTGGGTTCAATTCCCGGCTTGGGCCACTGTCTGCGTGGAGTTTGTACATGTCTGCGTGGGTTTCCTCCGGGTGCTCTGGTTTCCACCCACAGTCCAAAAGATGTGCAGATTAGGCAGATTGGCCGTGCTAAATTCTCCCTCAGTGCACCAGGGCCGGAGTGCGGTGACGAGGGGATTTTCACAGTAACTTCATTGCAGTGTTAATGTAAGCCTGCTTGTGACACTAATCAATAAGCTTTTAACTTTAACCTTGGACAGGGAGCACTCAGTGTTTGCTGGCACGTTTTCCGTGACCCATTGGCAATACAAGGGTTGGAATGCTTCATCAGCCCCCAAAAACACATTTTCATTTAATTATGTAAAGTTTCTTTATTTTTCTTCTTTGATTACAGTGCCCCTAAGGGACTATCAGTTGTTTTAATTAAATTTGGTTACTGGTTTAATCTTTTAAATTGGTACTTAAAAGAGAATAAAGGGAGCCTTCTGGGACACTGAGCTGATAGGTAGGAAGCAGATATATGTAATGTTGCATTCTAAAACATGATGTGGAGATGCCGGCGTTGGACTGAGGTAAACACAGTAAGAAGTTTAACAACACCAGGTTAAAGTCCAACAGGTTTATTTGGTAGCAAAAGCCACACAAGCTTTCGGAGCTGCAAGCCCCTTCTTCAGGTGAGTGGGAATTCTGTTCACAAACAGAGCTTATAAAGACACAGACTCAATTTACATGAATAATGGTTGGAATGCGAATACTTACAACTAATCAAGTCTTTAAGAAACAAAACAATGTGAGTGGAGAGAGCATCAAGACAGGCTAAAAAGATGTGTATTGTCTCCAGACAAGACAGCCAGTGAAACTCTGTGGGGGTTACAAATAGTGTGACATGAACCCAATATCCCGGTTGAGGCCGTCCTCGTGTGTGCGGAACTTGGCTATCAGTTTCTGCTCAGCGACTCTGCGCCGTCGTGTGTCGCGAAGGCCGCCTTGGAGAACGCTTACCCGAATATCACGGGCATTCGGCCTCTGTCTGGGCCTGTGCACTAGCGGACGTTATGGTTGATTATGAGGGTTGAATTCTCCAGTGCAGACCAAATAAGACATAGGAGCAGAATAGGCCCATCGGGTCTGCTCCGCCATTCAATCATGGCTGATATTTTTCTCATCCCCATTCTCCTACCTTTTCCCCATAACCCCTGATCCCCTTATTAATCAAGAACCTATCTATCCCTGTCTTAAAGACACTCAATGACCTGGCCTCCACAGCCTTCTGCGGCAAAGAGTTCCACAGTTCCTTCAGCAGCAAAGAGTTCCTGTGACGAGGGAATGAGTAGAATTTTCCATTCCCAGTACTGACAAGGCATCTATAGATGCAGGGCACAGGAGAAAAACCATCAGCGAAGTGAATCTGATTCATCACAATTGTGGTTTCCTGGGAAACTATTGTCTCTCTCAGGGATTGTGTCAGTTTGAATCTTGTGATGGTTACAACCCAGCTGAAGGGGCTGTTGTAAAGAAAGTCGCTGTTTGCCTGCCACAGCACACGGACCCATGTGTTTATAAACAGAATGAATGTGCTGTTGCTTGGGACGCTAACAGGATAGATTGCCTGTATTTAACAGTGATGACCTGTGAGTTGTGTGCAGCGGGCAACCTGGGGAGGAATAAGCCATCTGGAGTCGCGAAAATAAATTGAATCTTGAAAGTGCTTTGTGAGAAATGCCAGAGAATGGAAATGTCAATTTCAGTCTGTATAAGCAAGATTGAAATCGGAATTCATTCAAAGCGCTGTTAATATTTCCACTCAGTCAGAGAGAGAGGCAGCGGTAGCAGAGCCACTTGAGATCAAGGGCCCGATTCTCCCAAAACATTCTAAGTGCTAAATTGGCGGGAGAAATGGTGTAATTCACGATTTCAGACTCGAATCGCTCACACTCTGCACTGCAGAGGTCACAATCGTGAACATCATTAAAAGCTTGGGGTGGTGCGGGGCTCTATTCACGCCAGAGTCTGACAGTTCCAGGCCTCTGCACATGTCCCCTCCCCCCCGCCCTCCCCACCGGGAGGCAGACCCCCCACCCCCGACAGACCACCCCCAGCCCGCTCCGAAGGCTCGCCTCACTTCAGCCCCGCCTGATCCTATCTGCAGAGTGGCAGCGGGACCACCCACTCCCACTGTTCGCCCCATAGGCCCCACCCACAATAGGCCTCCCTTGGCTCTGCCCCCTAAGCCCCGCTCCTTGGCCCGGTGGGCAGTGCCAAGGTGGCTCCTGGGCATGGGCACTTTGTCCCTTGAGCAGTGCCGGGGGCACAGGCTGGCACTGCCAATGTGCCTATGCCCAGGGGGCACCACCCCCCATCACCTGACCCCTCTGCCCCCCCTTCACTCCAGCGGAGTCTCCCGCTAGTTCCCTGCAAGTGGGGAGCTACTCTAAACCCCGCCGGAGTGAAATACTCCTGGCGGGGTGGGAAATGCCAACCGCCCCAGAGAATTCAGTCCCGGGCCAATAGTGACATTTAAAATAGATTAAAAATAGATTTAAATCACTTGCCTTGTCTTCCCACTGGTTTCCAGTGCGGTCCTGACTGCGCCTGCTTTCCGGCTGTGGGACTCGCGTATGCGGTCGGGAACGCATGCGTGAATCCTGCGAAATGGCCGACACACAATTCTTCCATCTTGACGTCACCAGTAGGCTTACATTAACACTGCAATGAAGTTACTGTGAAAATCCCCTGGTTGCCACACTCCGGCGCCTATTCGGGTAAACGGAGGGAGAATTTAGCATGGCCAATGCACCTAACCAGCATGACTTCTGGACTGTGGGAGGAAACCGGAGCACCCGGAGGAGAACATGGGGAGAACATGCAAACTCCACACAGACAGTGACCCAAGTCAGGAATCGAACCAGGGTTCCTGTGAGGCAGCAGTGCTAACCACTGTGCCACCGTGCGCAATTATTGACCACTTAAGGGCTATTTCCCACTCAGCCTCAATTTTCAGGCTCACAGGAGGGGTTCAGGGCTGAGGGGAAGTCTAAAAAGTGACCCTATTCAGGGTGGGAGGGTGGCGCTTCCATCAGCAGCTTCCTCCCCACTCAAAAAAGACCGCCCCTGCACATCCTCCCTCCCTCACTGATCTTCCCACCAAAACCCCACCCAATTTTGCCCACTTCACTGAGCCTTACCTCCCCACCTAGCCCTGAGACCCTCGTGGTCCTGGACCCTCATGAGTTAGGCTCCGGCGACTGCTTGCAGATTCTGAATCAGATTGGTCAGTAGTTCTCTAAGGTGTAACTTCCTCTTGAGTGAGGGACAGAAGTCCCACCTTCACAATGAACGCTTGTTGGAGCATTGAATGGCTGTGTGACTGGCAGTATTGGCGGGATGTGTTCTCTATCGATTCCTCCAATGGCAGAAGCAAACCCCACCATTCTGGGACCCAGAATCTGGGATTCTCTGGAACCCATCCATTAAGTTCCATGATAGCCAATTCATTAGGACTTCAGGCAACTGTCTTCCCCCAAGTCACTAACACAGAAAAATCTTAATCCCATTTATTGCCATCTGACCCTCAGGCTCTGCCTCTCTATCCATTAAAGTGAAATGCCTTTCATGATGGTGAAAAAGATCAACAAATGGGGAGGCAATGGCATAGTGGTATTGTCACCATATTAGTATTCCAATGACCCAGCGTAAAGTTGTGGGGACCTGATTCGATGGTGAAATTTGAATTCCATAAAAATCTGGAATTAAAAGTCTAACAACAACCGTGAAGCCATTGTCAATTGTAAAAACACATCTGTTTCACTAATGTCCCTTTAGGAAAGGAAATCTGCCATCCTTACCTGCTCTGGCTTACATGTGACTCCAGATTGACTCTTAAATGCCATCAGGGATAGACAATAAAAGTTGGCCCTGCCAGCGATACCCATATCCCATCAACGAATGAAAAAAACAATCTTTATTACTGTTCCCGTTTTGGGATCTTGCTATACAAAATTGATGACTACATTTGATTCCATAACAGCATCCACAGCACTTCAGATATTTGATGGGGAATACTTTAAGGTGACTCTGAAAGGCATTTGATGCTTCATCTTCGGCCAGAGTTTCAAATGCAATTGAGCAGGAAATAGAATCATAGAATCCCTACAGTGCAGAAAGAGGCCATTTGGCCCATCGAGCCTGCACCAACAACAACCCCACCTAGGCCCTATCCCTGTAACCCCATATATTTGCCCCGCTAATGAATCTCCCTGACACTAATGGGCAATTGAGCATGGCCAATCAACCTAAACCGCACATCTCCATAGACATAAGGCGGCACTGAACTTGGATTTTAAAAGCTTGTAACTTGTAGGAGGCAGGGAAAACTGAGAAAGAGAAGGAATTCTGAGTTTCGGAGTACTGGGAAAGCATGAGTTATGTAGGAAACAGTGGTGGGGATGCTGGATGGGGGAGAGTGAAGCAGGGGTTTTTTGCAGTTTACACCCTACAGCAACAGAGGCAGTGACTTATCTGACAAATTTCCACATGTACCGCTCAGGCTGGAGCACATTCTGCAAATCATAGAACCCTTACAGTGCAGAAGGCGGCCATTTGGCCCATCGAGTCTGCACCAACAACAATCCCACCCAGGCCCTATCCCCATAACCACATGCATTTGCCCTAGCTAGTCCCCTTGACACTAAGGGTCAATTTAGCATGGTCAATCCACCTAAGCCTCACATCTTTGGACTGTGGGAGGAAACCGGAGCACCCGGAGGAAATCCACCCAGACACGGGGAGAATGCAGAAACTCCACACAGACGGTGACCCGAGGTCGGAATTGAACCCAGGTCCCTGGCGCTGTGAGGCATCAGTGCTAACCACTGTGCCACCGTGCCGCTCTCTGCTCGCTATCTTGGTAACCTCCTTCGTGCGTTTCAATTCTGACCTCTTGTCCTGATGCCCCGCAATTGGAAACCATCCTGGACCCTAAGCTCTGAAATTCTCACTTGCCACTTTTAAATTGCTCCTTTAGACTTATTTCTTTGGTCAAGCTTTTGGTCGCCTCTGCTAATAACTCCTTAAGTGTCTCAGTGTCAATTTCCTTTCAATAACACTCTTCTGAAGCTCCTTGGGACATTTTTTGACGTTTGCTTGAATTAAATGCAAGTTACTGTGGTATATAAATGGATCTCAGTAACGACGATGGGTATAACAGTTGTAACATGTCCAGAACACAACTGCACGCTGTGGTGAACCATAGATGGTTACCACTATGGGTACTTGTACATATGTTACTCTTGTTACTGTTGGGGTTAGGGTTGGGGTGTTCCACCTGTTAGCATTGTTCTGTGGTACACTCCGTTTGGCTCCGCCTTCTTACAGGAGTATAAAGGTCACTGCTACTTCCTAGTAGCCCTTAGTCTGGGATAGTATTGTTAAGCAGTATGCTCTATTCTTGTTGTGAATAAAAGCCTTTACTCCCGGGTACGTCCTAGCCTCCCGAGTGAATTAATCGCGCATCACACGCCATATTTTCCGGGATTTTCCGACCACGCTTGCCCCAAAACTGGAAAATTCTACCTGAGGTCAACAGACCGTCTTTTCCATGGTCTGCCCCTCACCCACTGCGATTCCAATGGCTGGCGGAACAGGAAGAGTCACCCCCCCCGCCTCCCAGTCTTTAATCACACCAGTTTATTCCTGTCTGAGATACTGAACAGACTGGAACTGGGAGGCTGCCTGTGTATCCAGGAAACTGTTTTAGTTACCAGGAAACTCCCCCTTAAGAATGTTTTTTATCCGTCAGCCAATCATTGCAATTATTGGTGAAATAAGCAATTAGTATGAAGTTACTATCTGGGCTTTTTCCCTATTCTTCTCTGATAATTGCGTTGTTCCTTTGTTGAATGACATTATAACGTACAGTGCACATGGCACAAAACAATGACGGGTAAACCTTTTACGTATCCCGCATATGGCCGCTGGGACTGATGCTAGGGAGTGGCATTAGTGCTGGTGAGTACAGCTGTGATTATCCACTGACATGGTGGTTGAGGTTTTGGTTACTGCAGTGAACGTTACAGCAAGATTGAAAGATCTATCTGTCTGTTGTGAGCGCTTACATTTCTGAGTTACTTAGAATCTGGCCTGTAGCTTTGATAAGCGATTGACTCTTTTGCACAGTTTTGAGGCAATGTTGGCAACTGGCTCAGCGTTTCTGAAGGATTTAAAAACTGGTGGGATTAGGATAATTCTATTAGTAACTGGAAGGGTAGAGTTCTAATTCCCTGAGAGTGGATTAAACCTACATCATTATCAGTTAGACTTGCTACCTCCCCTGAATAAACGACAGCTCAATCTGGCTTTCAGTATGCTGTCCTCGCTTGCTAATTACACCTATTTTGTATCTTGACATTGGATATTTATGCTGCCAGTTAATGGAGAATGTCTCTTTCACGGCCACTGGCAACCCCAGTGTAAACAAGATGTAAGCAAAAGCAGAATGCTGGCGATGTGGGAAAGCTCAAGAAATGGCTGGAAAAGCTCAGCAGGTCCGGCAGCATCTGTGGAGAGAAACAAAAGTAAACACTGCAGGTCGATGATCTTTCATCAGAACTGGAGCAAAATAGAAAGCCGGGCACAGTGATTAGCACTGCTGCCTCACAGTGCTAGGGACCTGGCTTTGATTCCAGCCTCAGGTGACTGTGTGGAGTTTGCACGTTCTCCCCGTGTCTGCGTGGGTTTCCTTCCACAATCCAAAGATGTGCAGTTAGGTGGATTGGCCATGCTAAATTGTCCCTTAGTGTCCAAAGATGTGCAGTTAGGTGGATGCCGTGGGATGGGGGTCTGAGATCATAGATCATAGAATCCCCACAGTACAAAAGGAGGCCATTCGGCCCATTGAGTTTGCACCGACCACAATCCCACCCAGGCCCCACTCCCGCAACCATACAGATTTAGCCTGCTAATCCCCCTGACACTAGGGTCAATTTAGCATGGCCAATCAACCTAACCCACACATCTTTGGACTGTGGGAGGAAACCGGAGCACCCGGAGGAAACCCAGGCAGACACGGAGAGAAAGTGCAAATTCCACACAGACAGTGACCCAAGGCCGGAATTGAACTGGGTCCCTGGCGCTGTGAGGCAGCACTGCTAACCGCTGTGTCACTGTGCCACCCATGGGTGGGATGCTCTTTCGGATAGTCAGTGCAGACTTGATGGGTGGGTGGCCTGCACTGTAGGGATTCTATGATTCTGTCGGGATTCTATTATTCACTAAAGCCCCCTTCCAGGTTAAAGATGAACTCGGTGAATGCCTTACCTTTAAAGTGGGTTTGGTGTTGTCAGTGCGAGATCTTTGCTCCAGTGTTCCCACTGACCCCAATGTGAAAACAATTTAAAAGTTGCAAACCCAGGAGCTTCTGGCTCGGACCCGAGTCTCGGAAAGATAAGTGTTGGGTCACCACCTCCCTACTCTGTGCCTTCCTCTCTCAGTATTACCTGTTTGAATTCCTTTGAACTTTGTTTTGTGACTATTAATAGCACAGAGACAGCCACAAACAGAAAATCCAGAAGTAAGGCAGTCACTCTGGTAAATATCAGGCATCCACACACATTCAATTGTCTCAGTAAATTCTCTCATGCTCCCCTTCACAATATTACACTTGTATCGAATCTCTCACACTCACATATGGATAATGTTGCTTACACATTCTTACTCGCATTCATAATCCTCTTGACTGCTCTCTCACACACTAACAGACAGTCTGCTCACCTACTGTCTCTCACAAATTCTCATTTGCACATTCACACTCACAATTCTTTCTCCTTTTCTTTCACACACTCTTCATCCTCCTCTCATTTTCACTTGGATATGCTTGGAAATGGTACAGCGGAGAACCAATGAACATTAGAAAGAAAAATTGAAGAAAATAGGTAGTTCATTTAAAAGATTGGTAAAAATTATAGTAAATAAACAGAAAAGTATACCTGGAACAGCAACAATTCATATTTATGTAGAGTCATAGAGTGCAACAAAACACTTCACAGGATTGTTATTGAGCAAAATTTGACTCTGAGCCACATAGGAGATATAAGGACAAGTTTTAATGGGCGTCTTAAAGAGGGAGGCATGGTGGCACAGTGGTTAGCGCTGCTGCCTCACAGCGTTGATTCCCGGCTTGGGTCACTGTCTGTGTGGAGTTTGCACGTTCTCCCCGTGTCTGCGTGGGTTTCCTCTGGGTGCTCTGGTTTCCTCCCACATTCTGAAAGACGTGCTGGTTCGGTGCATTGGCCACGCTAAATTCTCCCTCAGTGTACCCGAACAGGCACCGGAATGTGGTGACTAGGGGATTTTCACAGTAACTTCATTGCAGTGTTAATGTAAGCCTACTTGTGACACTAACAAATGAACTTTAAACTATAATCAGTGAGTCCTTGGAGGACTCTGCAGGTTAGGTGGATTGGCCATGGTGAATTGCCCCTCAGTGTCCCAGGATGCATAGGTTAGAGGGATTAGCAGGGTAAATATGAGGGTAACAGGGATGGGACCTGGATAGGATAGTTGACAGTGCAGACTCGATGGGCCGAATAGCCTCCTTCTGCACTGTAGAGGTTCTACGATTCTATGAAGGGAGAGAAGTGGATGATGAGGGGTATGGGCAGAGTGGATAAGGAGCAGCTGTTCCCTTAGTTGAATAGTCAGTCACGAGAGGACGCAAGTTCAAGATGAGGGGCAGAAGTTCTAGGGGGGGATGTGAGGAAAAACATTTTTACCCAGAGGGTGGTGACGGTCTGGAATGCGCTGCCTGGGGAGGTGGTAAAGGTGGGAAGCCTCACATCCTTTAAAAAGTACCTGGAAGGACACTTGGCACGCCATAACATTCAGGGTTATGGGCCAAGTGTTAGTAAACAGAATTAGGTGGGGGGGTCGTTGCAGACTCGATGGGGGGCTGAAGGGCCTCTTCTGCACTATATGAGTCTATGGTCCAGGACCCAGGCAACTGAAGGCAGGGATGCGAATGGTGGAGCAATTAAAACTTGGGACATGTAGAAGCCAGAATTGCAGGAATGACAGTTGTACATCAGGAGGAGGTTATGGAGTTAAGGAGAGATTTGTAAACAAAGGTGAGAACTTTAAAATCGGGGTATTGTTGGTTGGGCAGCCAACATAGACCAGTGAGTACAGCTTGAGAGAAGAACAGGACTTGGCACAAGTTACCAAGCACTACTTTAAATGTAGCTGTGTCATCTTAAATCAGGAAAAGACAAAATTTAGGACTGACATCAGGAAGTTCTTCGCACAACGAATGATTGGCACAAGGAATGTTCTAAATGAATAGGAAGTGAAAAGCCTGGCATAATTTAGGAAAAGGTGGCAGGCTGAAATGGAATGCTCGTAGGATTGTTCGGCAAGGATGAACTAAGATTGTCTCAGATTATTTGATTTATTTTTTAAAATTATTCTCACAAGTAGGTTTACATTAACACTGCAATGAAGTTACTGTGAAAATCCCCTAGTCGCCACACTCCAGCGCCTGTTCGGGTACACTGAGGGAGAATTTAGCACGTCTTTCAGACTGTGGGAGAGAACCGGAGCACCCGGAGGAAACTCATGCAGACACGAGGAGAACGCACGGCCTCCTCACAGGCAGTGACCCAAGCCAGGAATCGAAGCCGGGTCCCTGGTGCTGTGAGGCAGCAGTGCTAACCACTGTGCCACTAAGCCATCCCGCAGTTAAGTCTGTCTGATTAATTATGATATTTAGGCTTACAAAAGGGCGGCACGGTGGCACAGTGGGTAGCGCTGCTGCCTCACAGCGCCAGGGACCCAGGTTCAATTCCAGCCCTGGGTCACTGTCTGTGTGGAGTTTGCACATTCCCCCCCGTGTCTGCTTGGGTTTCCTCCCACAGTCCAAAGATGTGCGGGTTAGGTTGATTGGCCATGCTATATTGCCACTTAGTGTTAGGGGATTAGCAAGGTAAATATGTGGGGTTACGGGCTAGGGCCTGGGTGGGATTGTGGTTGGTGCAGACTCGATGGACTCCTTCTGTACTGTAGGATTCTATGAAACATTTTTTCACACAAATTACAGAATAGCGATTGAACAACATTATTTAAAACTATCATACAAGCCAAAGCTAGCTTCCTGCCTCATTGCACAGTAAAAAATCAATGCCATTCCCAATATTCAACAATAATATAAGACAGATATGTAATGCTTTAACACTTTCTGACAGGTGGCAACTCTCTGGCAACTCTTTTTCTGAGCTCGACTTGTTAACTATCAGTAATTAGCCTCCTAATGTTCCTGTTCCAACCATCCGTTCTGCTTTGACTCCATGTGACGTGCAGGTGTGCCTCGCTGCTTCACACTCCCTCAGCTTGTCACCATTCACCGACCCTGTTGAGAGTCCTTGTCAATCATTATCAACTCTGGATTTTTACAATCACACAGTCTCGAAGCTCACCCCATGCTCAACTCTTATTACTGGGTGAAAGGAATGGGAGGAGGTCATTCAGCCCCTCATGGCTGTTCCACCATCACTCAGATCACAGTTCATGTGTACTTCAACACCATTTCCCTGCCTAAACTTCACATGCTGACTCAACGCCAGTATCCACCGCCTTTTGAGGGAGAGAGTTCCAGATTTTTATGGTGCTTTATATGAAAAGGTTGTGGGCTGCCACTTTAGTGCATGCGATTGCATGTGTGGGTGTTTAGTTTGCCAGCTCAGGTTTAGCATATTCCTGTAGGTTTCACCTATGACCTCTCATCAATTGCCACCTTTAATAGTTTTATAAGGAAGACACGTCATTTTTCATGTCCAAATGGACAAACGTTTTTTTTCAGCCAATGTGGCTTGCAGCATTGTCCTGCTGGTTAATCCCTAATTCCTGGAGAATCCAGGGCAATCTTGGGGGGGTTGGCAACTCAAGTAGGCGTTCCAGCAAGGAAGGGGCTACACCCAGGAATGTGTTGAGCTACCTCCATGTAAAAGATGGATTACACAAAGAGTCATGATGTGGAGATGCCAGCGTTGGACTGGGGTAAACACAGTAAGAAGTCTAACAATAATTGAGTTTGTGAATCTGTATGCCCTGTTTGTGAGCACATCTCCCACTCCACCTGACGAAGGAGCAGCACGCTCCGAAAGCTAGTGGCATTTGCTACCAAATAAACCTGTTGGACTTTAACCTGGTGTTGTTGGACTTTAACCTGGTGTTGTTAGACTTCTTACTACACAAAGAGCACAGACCTTGAGCAGTACAAGGAGGGATGTTGGATGAAAATTACATTATATGAGCTTCAGTGAGAAAGAGAGTGTTGAAGAATAGTTTAAACTGAGGAAAATTTTGAATGTGAAGAAGGTATTGGGAAGGCCACATTTGGAGTGCTGCGTACAATTCTATTGGCCCTACCATAGGAAGAACATTATTAAACTAGAAAGGGTGTAAAAAAGATTTATAAAGACTGGAAGGTTTGAATTATAAGGAGAGGCTGGATAGGCTGGGACTTTTTTTCCTAGAGCGTAGGAGGATGAGGGGTGACCTTCAAGAAGTTTCTAAAGTTTTTTTTAAAGTTTATTTATTACTCACAAATAAGGCTTACATTAACACTGCAATGAAGTTACTGTGAAATTTCCCTAGTCGCCACACTCCGGCACCTGTTCGGGTCAATGCACCTAACTAGCACGTCTTTCAGAATGTGGGAGGAAACCGGAGGAAACCCATGCAAACAGAGGGAGAATATGCAAACTCCACACAGACAGTGACCCAAGCCGGGAATTGAACCCGGGTCCCTGGCGCTGTGAGGTAGCAGTGGTAACCATCGTGCCACCGTGCTGCCCAAGCTACTGTGCTGTCCAAATTCATGAGGGGCATAGATAAGGTGAATAGCCGAGATCTTTTCCCATGGGTAGGGGAGTCCAAAAGTAGAGGGCATAGGTTTAAGGTGAGAGGGGAACAGGGGACTTAAGGGGCAACTTTTCCACATAGAGGGTGGTGCGTGTATGGAATGAGCTGGCAGAGGAGGTGGTAGAGGCGGGTACAATTACAACATTTAAAAGACATTTGGACAGGTACATGGATGGGAAAGGTTTAGAGGGATATGGGCCAAACGCAGGCAAATGGGACTAGTTCAGTTTAGGAAACCTGGTTGACATGAATGAGTTGGGCCGAAGGGCCTGTTTCTGTGCTGTATATCTGGATGACTCTATGGCACTGGTGCCCACAACTTGATCTGCTGTACAGTAAGGACTTGCCTTCTGAAGTGAACAGGAAGACAATCAGCATGTTTTACAAGAGAAAGATGGGCGGATATTCAGGGTTGGGATTCCCCTCACTCAAAGAGTGAGGCTGACAAAAGGTCTTGTTATGGAGCTAAGAGGATGGATGTTCCCCAAGGAAGCAAAGAGGACACGATAGAATGATTTAGTACAGAAGGAGACCATTTGGCCCATCATGTAGGATCTTTAATGGAGCTGTCTAATTAACCCCGCTCCTCACTGCTCTTTCCCTACAGTTATTTCCCCTGCAATATTTATTCAGTTCCATTTTCAAAGCTACTGTTGAATTTGCTACGTTTCAGGCAGTACATTCCAAATCATAACAACTCACAACGTAAAACAAATTCTCCTCGTTTTCTGCTTTTTAAGACAATTATCTTAAGTACAGTAGGTGGTGGTTGAGACTTCAAATACAATCGTTGCCACACGGAGAGAGACAGATAACTAATGGGCTTAATGGCCTATTAAGAGATCTCAGGACTTGAGGAAAGAGCTGTAACCACAGCTGCTGATTGACTCACCGTGTATTTCCAACATTTTCTGTTTTTCATTTCAGGCTTGCATTTGCAACCTTCTCTGTGTCAGAGCCGACATGATCAATGTCGGTGGACAGAAAATCTTTCCTCTTGTGGGGAGAGTAAAACTAAGGGAGTGGGGGCGGGGGGGGGGGGGGGGGGGCTGGGGACTGGCCCCACTGTTTCACCTTTCTCAATCTACTTTGCAAACTTCCCTTCAACAAAGCTTTTGGCCACCTCACCCGATCTCTCCCTTTTCACTGCAGCGTTCGTTTTCCTAAAAGTGAAACATTTTCTCTCATTGAATTGGGTATTTGAAATGAAAACCAAGATGGATGAAAGAATGCCAAAATTCAAAGGGAGCAATAATTTATGCTGCATGAGAGAAGGGTGCTGATTGGTTGGCAAGTCGACTCTGATTGGTTGAGGCATTGCCATGGAGAATGGGACATATGTTCTTCTTCTGCTCCGATTTATTGTGTTAGCTGAATCATTGGTGGATCCCATTTTGAAGTATTTGTCATAAGTAAAACAAACATCAGAGTTTGTGTACCATCCATGCCAACCCCTGGCTCCCACCCACCCACCTGCAGCCACTTTCCCCACTCAACCTCTGGCGGTCATCAAGAACATAAGATCTCGGAGCAGGAGTAGGCCATCTGGCCCCTCGAGCCTGCTCCGCCTTCAATAAGACCATGGTTGATCTTTTTGTGGACTTAGTTCCACTTATCCGCCCACTCACCATAACCCTTAATTCCTTTACTGTTCAAGCATCTATTTACCTTTGCCTTAAAAACATTCAATGAGGTAGCCTCAACTGCTTCACTGGGCAGGAAATTCCACAGATTCACAACCCTTTGGGTGAACAAGTTCCTCCTCAACTCAGTTCTAAATTTGCTCCCCCTTATTTTGAGGCCATGCCCCCCTAGTTCTAGTTTCACCTGCCAATGGAAACAACCTCCCTGCTTCTATCTTATCTATTCCCTTCCTAATTTTATATGTTTCCATAAGATCCCCCCTCATTCTTCTGAATTCCAATGCGTATAGCCCCAGTCTACTCAGTCTCTCCTTATATGCCAACCCTCTCAACTCCGGAATCAATTAAATTGAAACATTGGGTCCCATTTTACCATTTTGATTCTAAGTGCTGGGTGGACTTGAAACTGGGAGTGTTTCAGATCCAACTTTTAGACCCCTTCTCAGGCGCCCCCATACGCACTCTACCTGAAAAAATATCAGCGATTCCGAATCGAGCCGCAGAAGCCTGTGGGCGGGGCTTAGCGCGCCCGAAACCCTGCAGCTCCACTCGGAGCCTCCAACTGCGCACGCACAGAAACAAAATGATAGAATGCGGCTCCCCTGCCACATCCCTCCCAGGCCGGATAATGCCTCTCCCTGGGCCCCACAGACATTGCCCCACCCCCACAACATTACTGACCCCTTATTCCCCCACCCTCCCGCCACCTAAACCGATCGCAGTTCCCAACCCCCCTCCTCCACCGCCCCCCCCCCCCTCCCCCCCCGCCCCCCACCCTCCGCCCACTGATCTCAGGCAGAGTGCCATTGGACGCTCGGCACTTACCTCCTCACTAACTGGAGCGCCAGAATTTGACTTTTGTGGAGCATGTCTGTTTCGTGCCGATTCTGGATGGGCGAACACGGTGGTAAAGGGGGAAGTGCCAATAAGGTTGGGCGTGCAGCCCATTAAATCCATTTAAATGCATGCCGCCGCTCCCGTTTCAGGTGAGGTCCCGATCATGGTCATTTTCAGGACTTGGTAAAGGGGGAACCGGCGTGGAGGCTGGCGCAGTTGAGGCCATGTGAGGCCATGTTGAAGCCACGCTACTCGCCTCATGCCCGACTTTATCATACATATGCATCCGTAAATGGGCGCAACGCAAAATCGGGCCCATTAACTCTGTTTCTTGACATGGATGCTGCCTGATGCCTGAGTGTTACCAGAATTTTCTGTTTCCATCTGTGCCATTCCAGCCTGCTTCTGGTTTTGGATGTGGAAAAGGTGTCACAATGGTCATAGCTCCTCCCCCAGCCCTTCCTCTCCTCATCAGAGGCAGGATGTTAGAGTGCTCCATCCAGCCTGATTGAGGACTCGAGAGTATGCTGCAGCCTAACTTATTCTGGTGCAATTTATTCTGGTATTCTAGGGTGGCACGGTGTCACAGTGGTTAGCATTGCTACCTCACTTCCCCAGGGACCCGGGTTCTGATCTCGGGTCACTGTCTGTGTGGAGTTTGCACATTCTCCCTGTGTCTGCATGGGTTTCCTCCGGGTGCTCCGGTTTCCTCCCAGTCTGAAAGACGTGCTGGTTCGGGTGCATTGACCCAAACAGGCGCCGGAGTGTGGCGACTGGGAGGATTTCACGCAACTTCATTGCAGTGTTAATGTAAACCTTACTTGTGACTAATAAATACACTTTAACTTAGCTTTTCATCAAGTCTGGCTTTGGGTGACTGTGTGGAGTTTGCACGTTCCCCCCGTGTCTGTGTGGGTTTCCTCCGGTTGCTGCGGTTTCCTCCCACAGTCCAAAAATGTGTGGGTTGGGTGGACTGGCCATGATAATTGCCCCTTAGTGTTAGGGAGATTAGCAGGGTAAATACATGGGGTTCTAGGGATAGGGCTTGGGTGGGATTGTTGTCGGTGTCGGCTCGATGGGCCAAATGGCCTTATTCTGCTCTGTCGGCATTCTATGAAAATGTCTGTGTAACAGGTTGATAAACAGACAGTTGGAAATTCTTTTCCACTGTTGTCTTTTAATTCTCTGGGGAATTCCATCTCTGCTGAACTCTGTGACCTTCTCACAGGCCTCACAGGCATCAGAAAATGTGGTATTTATCCGTCTGTCAGCATGTCTATAGAAAATTCTTCCAGTGATGTGGCAAAGCCTGGCTGTATTTCCTCGAGTTTAATATTGCTTGTCACCTCTTGTTAGTGAGATAGACAGGCAGGTCATCCATCTTCTGTCCCCAATTAGTCTCAAACCTTAGAGACTGAGCAGCAGAAGATGAGGTATCTTCTCAACTCACTGTAGCTTATTGCTCCTGTGCTTGTTGACCAACATTGACTCCCTGTCTGACAAAATCTCTCTGACCCTTGTGTTCAAATCCCTCCATGGTTTGCTGCTGCATATCTCTGTAACCTCCTGAAGGTCTACACCCCTCTGAGACTTCTGCTGTCTTCCAATTCTGGCCTCCTGCACATCCCCAGTTTTTATCGCCCACGCCCCAGCCATAAGCTGTGTAACTCCCTCCCTAACTCCGCACGCCCCTCCATCTCTCTCTCCTCCTTTAAGATGCTCCTTAAAACCTACCACATTGACCAAGCTTTGCCCACCTGCTGTAGTATCTTTAAGTGGCTCACTGTCAAATTTTGTATGATTATGCTCCTTTGACTGTGTTAAAGGTGCTATATAATTGCAAGTTGCTGTGTACTAATAGATTTCCAAATGCCACAGGCCCTCTGGAAGAGGGGTCAAAAGTTGACCCCTGACGAAGGGACATAATTCAAGATATGAGGCTCTGACTTTCATCCCTCAACCCATGACTTGTCTTTCATCTCGCTGCTGTTTGTGGGCACTCGCTGCATGTGGGTTGTCCACAATGTTTGGTTTCAAAGGAACAGCGACTACATTTCAAACGAAGCATTGCATTGGTCAAGTTATATCTTGGGCATCCCAAGGACACTGAAGATTTGTACAAACACAGGCCTGAATTTTACATTTGGAGCACGTCCAGCGTCGGCGCGGGTGAGAGTGGATGTGAAACGTGCTCCCACCCGAGATGGCGTTTTAAAAAAAATTCATTCGTGGGTCATGGGTGTTGCTGGCTGGGCAGCATTTATTACCTATCCCTGGTTGCCCTTGAAGAGCAGTTGAGAGTCAACCACATTGCTGTGGCTCTGGAGTCACATGTAGGCCAGACCAGGTAAGGACGGCAGATTTCCTTCCCTAAAGGACATTAGTGAACGAGATGGGTTTTTCCGACAATCGACAATGGTTTCATGGTCATCAGTAGATTCTTAATTCCAGATTTTTTTGAATTCAAATTCCACCATCTGCCGTGGCGGGATTCGAACCCGGGTCCCCAGAATATTAGCTGAGTTTCTGGATTAATAGTCTAGTGATAATACCACTAGGTCATCGCCTCCCCTATCGTTTCCGTGGTATTACCATGGCTGGCCAATTAATGGCCATGCAGTGTGAAACGTGCTCTGTGATAGGTTGGGCACTGCAAGGCAAGGCAGGAGGATGGCAGGCGTCCAGAAAGGGGAGCATGAGGGCTGATGCTCATAATGTGCTTCCTCAGGGGAAGAGCTGTCCAAGGGAGGTGCTGATGAGTAAACAAATAAATATCAGAGGAAAAAACGACGCCATGAGTGTCTAGGCAGCGCAATCGTACACAGACCTCAGTCCACAGACACATTCATTCATTTTACTTGAGCCTTGACTTTAATCCCGTCCTGGATCAAGGTTGCAGCTAAAACGTAAAGGCCATCAGGCCAATCAGCCCACCGGCAACTGTGAAGGCAGATGGACAACGTAAAACCCCATTCAATTAATTGAAAGTGGCTTCTTGATTGTCAGTGGGCAATGAGGGTTCCCATTATGTGCAAGGAGGACCTGATAGTTGATGGATGTGAGTTGTGCCTACGTTGGGTGGAGGGATAGAGACTGTGAGGTGGGGTGTGCCCCGATGCCAGCAGGTGGGATGGGGGGTGGTTTTCAGGTTACCCTGTTACCTGTGTGGTGTGAGGGAGGGGTGGGTTCCCCAATCATTGAGTGGTGGGGGAGGTTGCCCCTCTGCGTTCAAGAATTGGGGGAGTTCCTGTTGTCTGCTGGGGGTCCCGTGTCCCAAACCAGAGCACCCGGAGGACCACGCAGACACGGGGAGAACGTGCAGACTCCAGGCATTGAGACCCAAGCCTGGAATTGAACCCGGGTCCCTGGCGCTGTGAGGCAGCAGTGCTAACCACTGTGCCGTCCACCTCCATTGCAGTGTTAATGTAAGCCTACTTGTGACACTAATATATAAACTTTAAACTTTACTTTAAAATCGGGGCACCCTTAAAATCGGCACCCCAATCTCCGTGGAACCAGCCTCGCTAGTTTTATTAACCCCCCCCCCACACACACCATCCTACCTCACCAGAATGAAACAAACCATGCACACTGATTTTTTTTGACAAAGTGTCAGCAGATCTAGTGAAAAAAACAAAAAAACCTTGCTGTATTTCTGGAGAGGAAAACGCTAGTTTTCAGTCAGAACCTGACATTTCGGACGGGATTTTCCGGCCGTGCTCGCCCCAAGACTGGAAAATCCCACCCAAGGTTAACGGAGCTTTGCATGCTCTGTGTCCCGCCTGCTACGATTCCCATGACGGGCGGTACAGGTAAATTCCCCCCTTTGTCATTTTATTTGGAAAATTCCGCCCGTAGAGGGTAATGATTGCAAAGTGTAAGAGTAACAGTCCACACTGTCATCAGAACAAGCCAACTGCAAGTTAGTACTACGAAAATGTACTTGGTAACTTACTACCCTGTGTTTAATATCATTCAAGCAGGCTTCTGAACTCTCCCAAGAATATTTATCCTGCGGGTGACAGAGTTGCTGCCAGTGATTTTTGATCAACATCGCACTTTTTTTGTGTAATAAACATGTTAATAATTGCTTGGCCCATTTGTTACCGTGAATGACTCTGTCACATACTGATTGAAGAGGACAGCCAGGATCAAATCAGTGTGACAGATGGGTATCACCTACTTGTGTGAACTGTCACAGCCCCTTCTGTGTCACTGCAAACTGTCCTGATGAATTAAAGGGCACGGTATTCGCATCGTTAAATGGTCAGGACCGAGACCAGTGCTCCAAAACTTTGCTCCAAATCACTGAGAAATAAACTGACAGGAGAAAGCAGACTTTTAATCAATAGAACATCTGCTGAGGAAACTGCTTAATCAGTTACCGTGAAAAGAATATTTCAGGGGCCTCGCACAATAGAAGCACACAGAGGAATCACATTGTTAAACTTGGTTATCTTCCTCGTATGTTGTGTGGTGCCCACATAAAATGCAATGCTGTGAGTGTATTTTTCTGGCCTGCTGGAGATAAGCTGAGAGGCAGCGGGGCTAGCAATATAGGGGGGCAAGGTAATGGGAGCTTGTCATCCTCCTGCCGCCATGGCAGATTGTCAATGGGGAGTTCATTAGGCAGCATAGCTGTCCATTCGGTGGTCAATTGAGCCATCCAGTTAAGAGCTACTTAAAACATAGAACAGTACAGCACAGGAACAGGTCCTTCGGCCCACGATGTTGTGTCGAAGGTGACACCAAATTAAATTAATCCCTTCTGTCTGCCCTTGATCCATATCCCCCTATTCATTGCATATTCATGTGCTTATCTAAAAGCCCCTTAAACGCCCCTATCGTATCTGCCTGCAACCCTGTACTTTTTTCCCACCAAGTAAACTGTGGCGACCTCCCAGTGGTTCATTGGAAGGGCAACCTTCCTAATTGAGAGCCCCATGGCCCATGAAGGGGCTTCCCAGTGACAGGGGCCACTCCTATGCCTAATGCTTCCTCGGAAATATTTCAACTGTCCCCTCACATAAACTGCGTTTACTAACCTCTTCCCTGTATAAAGCTCAGTGTAAGCCACAACGCCAAGTTGCTTGGTAGAGTGATAAGACACTGACAACATTTATTCAGCATCTGTGACTGCAGTTTCTCACACACACATAGGAAGGTACACATTCACCCTCTACACATCCACAAACGTGGCAATATTGATTTGATATATTCTGACTCCCAGCTGTTCACACCTGTCAGTGCTTATTAATTATCTGGAGGCAGATTTGAACTTGTCTTCAGATAAGGCTGGTTGATTATGGGCACTCTGGGGCCTAGCGAACAGGTTCGATGTTTATCAATGTTGCATATTAGCTGAAATGTGTCAGGGGACTTGAACTTCACTGGAACACAACAGATTTATTGAAACAATATAATTTATTTATTAGTGTCACAAGTAGCCTTATATTAACACTGCAGTGAAGTCACTGTGAAAATCTCCTAGTCGCCACACTCCAGCATCTGTTCGGGTTACACTGAGGGAGAATTTAGCCTGGCCAATGCACCCCAACCAGCACGTCTTTCAGACTGTGGGAGGAAACCAGAGCACCCAGAGGAAACCCACGCAGACACGGGGAGAACATGCAGACTTCGGACAGGCAGCGACCCAAGCCAGGAATCGAACCCAGGTTCCTGGTGCTGTGAGGCAGCAGTGCTAACCACTGTGCCAAGCCGATGCATTTGGTGAGAGGGGAGGGGAGGCAGGGATGGGTCTTCTCATGGATCTGTTCCTGGGTCTGGCCATGCAAGGCAACCGTATTCACGTCCTGGTTGGATGCAGTCCATGGGGGAGGGATGATTGTTCTTCCTGCCACTCTTCTGTGATCTTGCTCCAAGTAGCTCTCCTAAATTCCTAACATAACAGAGGAAGCTCAGCAAAAAAACAACAGCAGAAATGGAGCAAAAATCCATTCACATATTTTCTGGGATTTCCCACTGATCTTGTGTCAAGGCTATGGCTGGATACATGAGTCCAATGATATGCCCTGCACCATCCGAATCCCCAGTATTCACTCCGAGCATTGAGATTCTCTTTGGAAATTACACATGTTTTACCTTTGAGAAGTGTGATACGAGTTAGATTTTTATTGATGTAGATTGTTAACTCCAAGTTTAAAAGTTTATTTATTAATCACAAGTAGGCTTACATTCACACTGCAATGAAGTTACTGTGAAAATCCCTGAGTTGTCACACTCCGGTGCCTGTTCGGGTACACTGAGGGAGAATTTAGCATGGCCAATTCACCTAACCTGCACATCTTTGGATTGTGGGAGGAAACCGGAGCACCCGAAGGAAACCCACGCAGACACGGGGAGAACGTGCAAACTCCACACAGACAGTGAACAACCAGGATTCGAACCCAGGTCCCTGGCGCTGTGAGGCAACAGTGCTAACCATTGTGCCACCATGCCACCCTGTGCCATCATAAAGTCCCAGATTCCAAGCTCCACAATGAGGGAAAGTGAAAAAATAAAGATTGTAGCTTAGCTTTAAGGTGGCGACTACCTGCTGTTCTTTTAAGGACTGGCCCCCGAGCTAACTGTCCACAACATGCAGCATAAAAGCAGTCTCATACACACCGAGGGCAGAAATTAATATCATCTGTAAGGGGAGTCTGGAGATAGGGGCAGCAGTCAGTTGGATGGCAGGATGCCGGGTGTGGACAATTAATACCCACTTAAGGGCCTCGTTCCATCGTTATTGGCATTCAAGCAGGGCCGGGCAATTCTGTAGGGTTTGCTTATGGGCTCCAGGAGGAATCCTTTGTCAAGCACTCAGTGCCAGATTGAGGAATCCAGCATCAGGCAGTGGAGGCACGCTTACCCTTCTTATGCTCCTGCCCTCCCCCCTGCCAACAACCGCTTCCCAGAATCTCCACTCTACTATCATTCGCCTGTGGCCTGGGTACTTCGCTGATCCTGGGCCTCTGCTGGGTGCATTCCTCCCCTTGTGGCGCTAACAGCAATGATGAGCTGCTGGTCTTTGCCTGGCCGGATGCTCTTGGGAGCAAGAGATCCTTGCTCCCAGGTAAGGGGCTGCTGGTCACTGAACTGCCCGACTGGCACTTATTATGATGGGCCTTCCCTGGGGTCGGTATGCTGTAACTAAGTGTATTTCTGAAGGTTTCATCACATGACTTGCCACCACACTCCAGCCATTAGTCAGTCAACACATTCATCTTTATGACATACTCCCTTTCTATAGCAATTGGAAAGCAAAAGGACTCATTACCCAATTGGATGATGCTTAACTGTGCCCCCTTTGACCCATTTTTGTTATTTTTATGTCTGGTAAAGGGAATTTTTTTTTTAAAATGACAAGTTCAAATCATCTTTTTAAAGTCCTGATGATTTTTCTCCAGAGCTGAAAATAGCAGTGTGCTCGAGATTATTCTTCAATTCCTGGAGACACCAGGCCAACCCCGGAGAGTTGGCAATCCAAGCCTTCCCCAAAGGAGCCAACATGGGACTTCCGCTGACTCTCCAGCCAGCAGGCGAGACCACTATTCCCTGGATTAAATTATGCTCCTACTCAGTAAGCCCACCAATATGGTGGGTGATGCAGATCCAGCACAGAACGATAGCACGCACATGGCCAGCATTTTTGGACTCTTAGGCACAGTGCGATCCAATTTCTAGGTCCTTTTTTCCCAAGTTCTTAGAAACAGCAGGAGCCGCAAGCATACGATCGGCTATGGTCATATTAAATAGTGGGCCAGGCTCGACAGGCTGAATGGCCTACAGCTGTTCCTGTGTTCCTACTTAAAACAATTCTCTATAATGTAAATTTTATAACTGTATTGTGCAGTTTTTAGCTTAAGTTTTTGCATCAGGAGCATGGGACAAGGAGGCCATTCAGCCCCTCCAGCTTGTTCCACCATTCAATTAGACAATGGCTGCTTCGTATCTACCAACTTGTGATTAAGTCATCTATCTCAGTGCGCTGTCTGTGGGCTCTTGCTGTGCACAGTTTGGCACATATTATGACAAGAGCGTGCTTCAAAACAAACAAATTGGCTGTAAAGCACTTTGGAACATCCTGATTGCAAAAGGCGCTATATAAATGTAATTTCTTCCTTTCTTCACGTAAGTATTGGAAGAGCTGGCCTAAAGTTTATTTATTAGTCACAAGCAAGGCTTACAATAACACTGCAATGAAGTTACTGTGAAATTCCCCTAGTCGCCACACTCCAGCGCCTGTTCGGGTCAATGCACCTAACCAGCACGTCTTTCAGACTGTGGGAGGAAACCGGAGCCCCCGGAGGAAACCCACGCAGACATGGGGAGAATGTGCAAACTCCACACAGACAGTGACCCAATCCAGGAATCAAACCCGGGTCCCTGGCGCTGTGAGGCAGCAGTGCTAACCGCTGTGCCACCGTGCCACGATGGTAATGACCCGTGATGGTAATCTCTATAAAAGGTGACATATGCAAAGGGAGATTGCACATGCAGAAAAGAGTTGTGTCATACAAGGGGTTAGTGAATGTTGGCATTGCCAGCAGGAGCCGGATGTTGGGAGAATTGTTTATAATCACTCAATATCTGCAGGCTGGATTTCACAGCGTTTGTGCTGGGCACAGTTAGAAACTTCTGGCTTGCAAGCCTTATGCTGAGCAGCAGACTTAAACACAGGGGGAGATTTTAACATTGCGTTGCGCCTGTTTTCGGGCATGACGCGGTCGTAAAGTGGGGCATAAAGCGATTAACGCGATTGGTGCCAGTCTTTGTGACTGGCGCCATTTTATGAGCGCCGGATTTCCGGCACGGTCAGCCTGTCGCCGGAAATGAGCGAGAGACTGTTTAATGTATTGAAATTTATGTAAGGCAACATTTACATGTCATTAATGAGTCCAGCGCTCAATTGTCCGGGCTCGCCCCACCGCCCTCCCCCCTTTATGACCTTGCCAGGAAAGGTTCTCGCCAGTGAGGAATAGACATGCTCCCCATGAACGAGGAGCAGTTGACTTGTCCTCGCTGGTGGAACCAGAGGCTATTGGTGCCCCCCAGGGGGAAGGAGGGAAAGGGGGCCTGCTGCCACTCTGCAGCGATCGGGGGTTGAGGGCAGCGGGGCCACATTCGGTGGGGGAGGGAGGAGGTCCGCGATCAGTCTGGGTGGCGGGGTTGGGTGTCGGCAGGGCTGTATCTCGGGCTGTGGGCCCCCGCGATGGCAGGGGGGGAAGCTGCTTCAGACTACCTGCACTAGCAGGGGCCTGACGGCTCTCTGTCGTCTGTCAGACCCCTGTTACTGCTAACCCGCACGTACTGTATCAGAGGCCTGTACATGCGCACTACTTCCCTCTGCAGGCTTTTGTTAAGCTTGTTAAGCAACCACAGGCTTCCGCAGCGAGCAACAGGCTTGCTGATGCTTTTGCAGACAGAGTGCATATGGGGGGGGCCTAAAAACATGCCCAAAAAACGGATCTGAAACTCTCCCAGTTTCAAGTGCACCCAACACTTAGACAAAAAAATGGTAAAATACTGTGAAGTGAACGCCGTGATTATTTTGTAAGGTTTCATCATCATAGAACTATACAACTCAGAAGGAAGTAATTCAGCCCATCATCCCTGTGCCGGCTCTTTGAAGGAGTTAGCCATTAGATCTCTGCGCCCTTTCCCCATAATCATCTAAGTTAATCCTTTTCAAGTATATAATCAATTCACTTTGAAAGTTACGACTGAATCTCCTTTCACGCAGCATGTTCCACATCACAAGAACTCAAAGCATGAAACAACATTCTCCTCATTTCTCCTCTGGTACTTTTCATAGAATAAAATCTCTACAGTGCAGAAGGCGGTCATTCAGTCCATTGAGTCTGTACCAACCCTCTGACAGAGCATCCTACTCAGGTCCTATCCCCGTCACTAATCCCCTTAACCCGAACACCCTGGGATACTAAGAGGCAATTTAGTATGGCCAATCCACCTAACCTGCACAACTTTGGATTGTGGGAGGAAACTGGAGCACCCGGAGGAAACCCACACGGAGAACGTGCAAACTTCACACAGTCACCCGAGGCTGGAATTGAAACCAAGTCCTTGGCGCTGTGAGGCAGCAGTGCTAACCGCTGTGCCACTGTGCCGCCCGGTACTTTTGCCAATTGCCTTAAATTTGTATCATCTGATTACCAACCTTCTTGCTAATTTCACAGTAACTTCATTGCAGTGTTAATGTAAGTCCATGTGTGACTAATAAATAAAACTTTAACTTTACTGGAAAGAATGGCTGGAATTCTCGCTGCCAGCGAGGATGGAGAACTTGGCGCTCAGCCAAATCTCTGTTCAATGCAGCAGACCAGAGAACTGCTGCCGTGAATAGCCAGTCTCTCAAAACTGTCGATGATTTAGTCACTGTTACTGAATGTCCCCTTAACCCTCCCTGCTCCAAGCATAATAACTCCAGCTTCTCTTGTCTGTCCACAAAACTGTAGGCCCACATCCCTGGTTTCATTCTATTAAATCTTATCTGTGCCCTTTGGCACCCTTCCTGGAGTATGGTGACCAAAATTGAATGAATTCTCCACTGAAGCCCAGCCTGTGATTGATGTGGGAGGCCAGAACCTGTGGAAAATTCTCCACAAGTATCTTTGTGGAAAGACCCAAGTGTGTGTTATAATGCTTTTGTAACTTGCAATGTTCAACATTGGGAAAGTTGTTTCTGGGTGAATCGGTTTGCTGACAAATTAGTGTGTTTAAAGTGTTGTTAATTCTTGTTTCTGTTGGAGAGGAAATTGGTTCGGGAAGCGGTATGAATCGTTGTATTGAGTGATGCTTCCTTTTCCATGAAGGCTGCAGGATTTCCATGACACTTGCAGACTCTGACATCAAAGTGAGTCATCTCCTGTATAATTCATAGCTGACAGTACAAATATATCCAGATCTTATTAAAGAACATAGAGCCTCTATTGTCTCTCCATTAAGACATCTTTGTACCAGGTACGCGCATCCCATGTCTTTAACTTTACCACTTTAAATGTCCTCGTGCAGATGGATGAAAAACCATCAAATGGATAATGCTGCAATTCCACCATTCTTTTCTTGGATCTAGCAGCTTGCTTTTCCCACGAAGAAAATGAAGATGAGGGCAAGGAATATTAACATATCATTAGGCCACCTTGTCACATGACACAAAGGGGCAAAGGGCTTAATTTATGACCAAGTTTCCCCTTTTTAATTAATTGCCTGGATGGAGACTAACATCTGGGCGCAGCTTAAAATAGAATTTTAAAAGCATAGATCAGTTTATAATGATTAATATTTAATGACAAAATCCTGTATAAACCCCTGGACAGTGCTAACCACACAGCGATGTGAGCAGTGGTAACTCAAAGGACATGAATTTATACTGTAGTGAATTGCCTTTCGCAAGATGTCCTTTATGAAGACTAAATTCCCAGAGCAGAATGAGGTTAAAATGTTTCATAAATGGCAAGTACCACTGACAATAAATAGGTGAATTTCAGGATGTTTCCTTATGTGTAGAACGTGTACCCTGGGTTACCTTAAGGCTCAGGTGATAGTGAAGTGTCCACCCCATATCAACTCTGAACCTTTCAACCATTGGAACAAGTGTTTTTATCAATTTAAAAGACTTTATACTTTATATAGCAACGTTCACAACCTCAGGGTTTCTAAAGTGCTCTACAGCCAATGAAGTACTTTTCAAATATAGTCACTCATTGTTGTAATGTAGGGGACACAGCAGTAAAATTGCAGTTCCTGCAAACAGCAATGCGCTAATTACTTTTTATTGACATGGGATGTTTACCCATGTGATTGTTTACCCTTTCTCTGAACTCTCTTTGTCTAAGAGAACGGGACCCATGAGGCTGACCTCTTGGAGTATGAGCTCCGAGATTGAGGTAATGATTGGAGTATGAGCTCCCTGAATGAGGTAATGATTGGAGTATGAGCTCCCTGATTGAAGTAATGATTGGAGTATGAGCTCCCTGATTGAGGCAATGATTGGAGTATGAGCTCCCTGATTGAGGTAATGATTTGCCTGTCCAATCAGGGAGTCTCACCTGTGTATATATTGAGGAGTGTCAGGGCTGCTGAGCCTCCGGATTCTTACTTTGTATCTGAAGCACTCTTAGGAGCGGCAATAAGTTTGTAAATAAATGGAATCTGGTGAAGGGACGCCAGCTTCTGAGGAGTTATTGCAATGGGTAAAGCCATGTTTTAACATCTCTTAAAGTGACCTCCAAATAATGCAGCACACCCTCAGTACCTGCAGGAGGAGTGCCAGCCTAAATTTTGTACCCTAGTCTGTGGAGTAGAACTTGAACCCACAGTTTTCTGACAGAGGCAGGTGCTACCCACTGAGTCATAGCTGATGATAACGTTGTAGATCTCTGAACCAGTCACAAAGTCATATGGCTTCCTCTATTCCTCCAGCTACCATTGACTGTGGCGATTGATAAATCCTTGCGGTAAAATGTAAATATTCAATGGAAAAGAGGTAAGGACTACCAAAAACATCAACTGCTGTGTGCGTCTAAGGTGTCAAGGTGTGATAGAATACATTATTTCGATTATCCAACTTTGATTCCACATTAGAAGCATTTACAGGTAATTACACATGCTCTGAAATGGCTGTGTGAGTCAGGCACTGCCTGACATAGTGTTCAACCATTAAGCTACACTTCATCCCCAATTTAATTTGAGTTAGCAGCTTCTAGTCAGGGTGACTGTAGGGCTGTAGCTGGCCTCTGCAGCCCCAGGATAAGGAAGATAATTGGTCGGGGCCATCCAGTGGCGAACCCCTTCCTCCAGACCTTTTTTTCCAAATATTCTAAGAAAAAAAGTTTATTTATGGGTCACAAGTAAGACTTACATTAACACTGCAATGAAGTTACTGTGAAATTCCCCTAGTCGCCACAGTCCAGCGCCTGTTCGGGTCAATGCACCTAACCAGCACGTCTTTCAGAATGTGGGAGCAAACCGGAGCACCCGGAGGAAACCCTCGCAGACATGGGGAGAATGTGTCAACTTCACACAGACAGTGACCCGAGACGGGAATCGAACCCAGGTCCCTGGCAATGTGAGGCAGCAGTGTTAACCACTGTGCTACCGTGCCGCCCCTATCCATTCTCCAATCCATTGGCTTAGCACCAAACCAAGAACCATACTCTGTAAAGTTAAATGTTCCTGAATCCTTCTGTGCCTGAAGTCCCTTGCATCATCTGCTTAGGACTTCCTCCGTCAACATTTACAACTGTGGCCACCGTCAGAGATGATGTTGAAAAATGTATGCCGAGTGGCACGGTGGCACAGCAGTTAGCACTGCTGCCTCACAGCGCTAGGGACCTGGGTCTGATTCCTGGCTTGGGTCACTGTCTGTGTGGAGTCTGCACGTTCTACCTGTGTCTGCGTGGGTTTCCTCCGGGTGCTCCGGTTTCCTCCCACAGTCCAAAGATGTGCGGGTTAAGTGAATTGGCCATGCTAAATTCTCCCTCAGTGTACCCAAACAGGTGCCGGAGTGTGGCGATTAGGGGATTTTCACAGTAACTTCATTGCAGTGTTAATGTAAGCTTACTTGTGACTAATAAAAAGACTTTATATTGTGGATGCTGGAAATCAGAAATAGAAACAAAAATATTCTGGAAATAATCAGCAGGTCAGTCAGCATCTCTGGAGAGAGAAACAAGAGTTAAGGTTTCAGGTCAATTCTTTTTCTGTCAGAACAGCAATAGAGTTCTGAGGCTCTCCATCTAAGTACCAGATAGTGTATACAACACATCAGCATCACCTGAGGTATTGGTGGAAACTATTCACCGAGGCCTCTTAAAGAGCCATGATGTGGAGATGCCGGCGTTGGACTGGGGTGGGCAAAAGTAAGTAGTCTCACAAAACCAGGTTAAAGTCCAACAGGTTTATTTGGAGTCACGAGCTTTCGGAGCGCTGCTCCTTCCTCACTGATCAATTGTTTTTCAACTCTCACTCCATTTCGCTTCCTCAGTGTATTTTTTAAGTGAAGTGACCACAGCCAGAGACAGGTTTCTAACTGGGCTTTCATGACCACCTCATGGCCTGTCAGCCGTACCTCCTCTGACTTCCAAGGTTACTTCCAAGTTGCAACTCTCCAATTAGGACTGCCAGCACTGATCGCTACCATTTATCTCCTACAGTTTAATGAATTTATTGCCCAATTACTGCCATCCCCTTTGTCTCAGGGGCTTTCGATTCCTTTGCATCATCTCTATTCGGAGGCCTCTTCCGAAAATCATGACCTTACATCAACTCCTTTGGGGACTCTCTGTTCTAAACAGAGCTACATTAAATCCTGACGGTGCAGTTGGCATGTGATCAGTAAATACGGCAGATTTTATGGCATGGATATTTCCGGTTCTGTGTCGAAGGCTATGACTCACACTTATTTGCTGCTGTCGCCCAGTGTCTCATTCAAAGGCGATGGGTGAGCCCAGACAGCGAGTTTTCTTTATTCATTCATATGACATAGGTGTCGCTGTCTGACCAGCATGTATTGCCCATCCCTTAGTTGCCCTTGAACTGATTGTCTCGCTAGGCCATTTCAGAGGGCAGTTGAGAGTCAACCACATTGCAGTGGCTCTGGAGTCACATGTAGGCTAGATAAGGCAAGGACGGCAGATTTCCTTCCCTAAAGGACATTAGTGAACCAGATGGGTTTTCCGACAATCGACAATGGTTTCATGGTCATCTGTAGATTCTTAATTCGATCTTTTTTATTGAATTCAAATTCCACCATCTGCTGTGGCAGGATTCGAACCCGGGTCCCCAGAAGATTAGCTGAGTTTCTGGATTAATAGTCTAGTGATAATGCCACTAGGCCATCACCTCCCCATCTTCGTGTTTGTATGCTGTTCAGTTGTTGGTGGAATTCGAACCCAGTGGTTTCAATCTATTGTCCATACTTGGGCAATTTCAAACTGGGGTCTCTGGCTGGCAATCTGGGTGGGGGGTGACCAGGTTAGCTTTCAACCACCCCGCCACCCGACTCTTCATTGGCCTGAGTCAGTAAGTACACCGGCAGGTACTGCACGTATCCTTGCCCCTATCCAAGCTGCACCTTGGTGTAAATTAATCAGCAGGCATAACAGTTACCATGGAGCTGCGTGATCAGCAAATGCAGCAGTTACCATGGAGCCTGCACTGCAGCCGAACGCGTTTGTGAAAGATTTCAACATGAAGTATAAATATGAATATGAAAGGTTACTTGGACAGATAATACCATGGCGACCTTTTCATTTCCGTTTGACTTCTTCCTGCTTAACCTTTTCCTCCCAGCTAAGGTGTGCGGCGCAGCTCCAGGGATGAAACTGTTGCCAAGGAAACCCTATGAGCTGGATGTCCGTGGTCGCTGAGGGAGCATTGCATGAAGGCAGGTGATAAGATGGGAGCCGAGCTTCTGACAGGTGGCAGGGAAAGGAAAAATAAAGTTCACTTAAAATGTCTGCCACTATATGCCAGAAATGAGTCAGAGTTAAAACAGATGGGTGTTATCGCTTTCACATTTATTGGAAGAGATAGGATGTTTTTAAAACGTGGCAACTCCAACGATGACATTAAGTCATTTTCCATATGGTTACATTGTGCATTGGTTATTATACTAGATTAGAAATCTCAGAGGACCGGGCCTAGAATGTTATTTAGGCCACCTTTCAGGGATCAAATGGGTGCACATTCCAAAACACTTTACAGCCAGGTTATCTATTTTTAGTCAGAAAAACAGAAATACTGGAAAATCTCAGCAGGTCTGACAGCATCTGTGGAGAGAGAATAGAGCCTTAGTGGACACTATTAGCACCTTTTACATTCACTCTCTTTTTATCTATGCCATTCCTATCAATTACAGCCCTCCCAACCCTCATAGTATAAATTTTGTCCGATCTTCCTTGTCTTCAGCTGTAATGAGGGGTCATCCAGACTTGAAACATTGGCTCTATTCTCTCTCTCTCCACAGAGGTTGTCAGACCTGCTGAGATTTTCTGTTTCTGTTTCAGATTCCAGCATCCGCAGTATTTTGCTTTGATATATTTTTAGTGATGGTGGTGGGGGTTGAATATTGCCCAGACACCAGGGAGATTGCCCCTGTCATTCTTAAAAATAGCACCAAGAGAACTCTAATGTCGACCTGAGAGGCAGACTGGACCTCACTTTAATGTCCGCTTCTGACCATTCAGCACTGCATTTGAACAGCAGCCTCGATTTCCTGCTCAAGTCTCATGATTCAAAGGCCAGACTGTTTCCACTGAGCCATGGCTGCCACTCCTGGAGCTCCCTCCCTAACAGCACTATGATGCACCTACACCACACGGACTGCATCAGTTCAAGAAGACAGCTGTCCATCACCTTCTCAATCAAGGGCAATTAGGGATGAGCAATAAATGCTGGCTTAGCCAGCAAAGCTCCCATCCCTTGAATTCTTAAAAAAAACTCTACAATCTACAACAGTGATATGATGCTTTTCACATCTTCAACACATTCAAAGCTCACAGTCAGAAAACTGGGGAGGCAATGGCCTATGGTATTATCACTAGACTATTAATCCAGAAAATCAGTTAATCTTCAGGAGACCTGGGTTTGAATCCCGCCATGGCAGGTAGTAGAATTTGAATTCAATAAAAAAATCTGGATTTTAAAATCTGCTGATGACCATGAAGCCATTGTCAATTGTCAGAAAAACACATCTGGTTCACTTATGTCCCTTTAGCAAAGGAAATCTGCCATCCTTACCTGGTCTGGCCTACGTATGTGACTCCAGAGCCACAGCAATTTGAAAGGCTCTCAACTGGCCTCTGAAATGTGCCTAGCAAGCCACTCAGTTCAAGGGAGACGAGGGATGGGCAATAAATCCTGGCCCAGCCAGCGACACCCATGAATGAATTAAAGAAAAGAAATGCAGTCACTGTTGCTTGCTGGTAAATTTAGATTTAACTTAGATCTGCTGTGAAGTTTACATTATAATAAGCAACAACAAACTCATAGGAATGAGAACAGCTATTCTGTCCTCCAGATCCTGATTTTGGAATAAATCCATTATTGCCTGAAACTAAGTCAATATCGTTCCACAATTCACTGAATCGAGACATCAGCCAATTCCCTTTGAGAGCGTAAATTGAGTCAATGTTTAACTACATTAGGCAATCGACTCTTCCAAATGCTAACAACTCCTGGTTTGCAGAAGATTAGTTCATTAATTTTATGGATGGAAAATTGTATTGGCTGCAAATCAGGTACGCTAATTTCAGAGCTCAAATTCCCAATCTGAACTCCAGTTGGGGGGCAGCTTGTGCCAGGAGTATTAACTGGTAAAATGTACAAGGGTATTCGATATTTAGGAAGGACAGGCATAAAGGAAAAGGAGGTGGGGCAGCATTGTTTGTAAAGGATGAAACCAGTGCAATAGTGAGAAAGGATATTGGTTCAGAAAATGTACATGTAGAATCAGTCTGCGTGGAGCTAAAAAAGTAACAAAAAGCGGAAGACATTAGTGGGAGTTTTCTATAGGTCTCCAAACAGTAGTGATAAGGTGGGAAACGGCATTACATCAGAAGTATAATCTTCTGATGTAAGAACAAGGGTGCTACAGCAACCATGTATGACTCTAATCTACAGGCTGCGCAAACCAAATTAGCAATAATACGATGGGAAATTAATTCCTGGAGTGTTAATGAGATGGTTTTATAGACCAGTACCAATGAGAAAACAGGCTATCGTAGATTTGGTATTGTGCAATGAGAAGGGGTTTTTAATAATCGTGTTGTTCAGGGCCCTTTAGGGAAGGGTGACCATACCATGATAGAATTCTTCAAAAGGATGGAAAGTGAAGTAATCCAATCAGACTACTTTGCTTTCTCTTAATGGACTCTTTTAGCACCTTTCTCAGCCTTTATCGTCACCATTTTCATTCCCTCTGTCCAATACAGCCGCACCCCCCCCCTCCCCCCTCATAGTATAAATTAGTCTATTTTCTTCATCTTTAGCTCTGACGAAAGGTCATCCTGACTCAAACGTTAGCTCTATTCCCTCTCCATAGATGCTGTCAGACCTGCTGAGATTTTCCAACATTTTCTGTTTTTGTTTTAGATTCCTGCATCCGCAGCATTTTGCCTTTATCTTAGCCCAATCAGAAATTAGGATCATAGAATCCTGCAGTGCAGAAGGAGGCCATTTGGCCCATCGAGTCTGCACTGACCACAATCCCACCCAGGCCCTATTCCTGTAACCCCTGACGCTACGGTCAATTTAGCATGGCCAATCCACTTAACCTGCACATCTTTGGACTGAGGGAGGAAACCGGCGCATCCGGAGGAAACCCACGCAGACACGGGGAGAATGTGCAAACTCTACACAGACAGTGACCCGAGGCCAGAATTGAACCTGGGTCCCTGGCGCTGTGAGGCAGCAGTGCTAACCACTGTGCCACCGTGCTGCCCCGATCCTAAATCTGAACTACAAAGGGGTGAGTTGATTACAATAGATTGGGGAACTTTACATGACAGTGGATAGGCAATGGCTAATCTTTAAGGAACAAATGCATGCAGAGCAAGTTATACATTCCATTCTTCCAGAAAAGCGGCCAACCACAGAGAACAAATTAAGGAAAGTATTAAATCCAAAGAGGAGTTATATGGAGCAGTGGTTCCTAACCTTTTATCTGTCACAACACACCTATATACTATAAAGATCTTGAAGTACACCTCCAATATTCTCCAACTGAGAAGTTCAAGGCAAAGGTTGGAAATGGCACTTACACAGTCATCTAAGTACCTGGGAAAATAAGAATGATTGCAAGCACTAATGGTCAATATATCCTACACAATTGCTAGCACACATACGGGCTCTCACAGTGGGACACTTTGAGTGTGTAACATCCCAATGTTTGCACCCGAGATCTGCACATCTACACTTTACACCAGGTTCCTCTATAAATATCAAGTTGATGAACGTGCAAGGATTCTCATTCCTGGATCAGGACCTGTAAGGAAGAGGTGACATCCAGCTGGAATGGGGAGTGAATGAAACTGAACGATTCAATTCCAAATGGGATCCTCGTAATTTCCCTGGGAGCAGATGATGGGTGAGAACTGGCTGTGAAACAGCGTCATGGTGTCTGTCAGGGAAGGTTCCATTCTCGAGATAAAGGCAAAATAACTGCAGATGCTGGAAGCTGAAACAATAACAGAAAATGCTGGAGAAACTCAGCAGGTCTGACAGCATCTATGGAGATAGAATAGTTTTATTTTATTTATTAGTGTCACAAGTAAGCTTACATTAGCACTGCAATGAAATTACTGTGAAAATCTCCTAGTCGCCACACTCCAGTACCTGTTCGGGTACACTGAGGGAGAATTTAGCATGGCCAATGCACCTAACCAGTACGTCTTTCGGACTGTGGGAGGAAACCGGAGCACCCAGAGGAAACCCATGCAGACACGGGGAGAATGTGCAGACTCCGCACAGTCAGTGACCCAAGCCGGGAATCGAATCTGGGTCCTTGGCGCTATGAGGCAGCAGTGCCATTGTGCCACCACTGTGCCACCGAATAGGGGCAATGCCTCGAGTCTGGATGACCCCTGGTCAGAGCTGGGCCCAGATGATAGTTTTCAGAATTCCTATCAACCAGCTGAGTTTCAATGCGAGATTCTGCTTGGAGCTGTTCCTCCAATCAGAGACTGTTGCTCTCTGCGTTTGATGATGATTGGCTGACCTGTGAGCATATCATCAGCAAATGAAGGAGGGGAATGGTCTCTGATCGGTGGAGCAGCGAATAGTGTGCTGAAGGTTGGTGTGTGAGAGAAGCGAGGTTAAGTTGGGATTGGAGCCCAGGAAGCCAAACCACACTGGGGCTGGAGACTGAGGGACCAAACCTCATCGGGCTGGAGATGGGGCAGTCAACGGTGGTGGGGCTGAAGCCTGCGCGGGTCAGCAGGCACGGCAGGACCAGGAAAGGCGAGGTCTGTGCTGTAGTATTCAATGATACTATAATTGTTTCCAAAGTCAATGGGACAGTGAATAGGGAATAGGGACTGGGTGGGATTGTGGTCAGTACAGACTTGATGGGCCAAATGGCCTCCTTCTGTACTGTAGGGATTCTATGTACTTTATGTAAAGAGACAGCACAAATTTAAGGTAACCGCACAAGTGGGGGCACAGTGGTTAGCACTGCTGCCTCACAGCACCAAGGACCCGGGTTCGATTCCCGGCTTGGGTCACTGTGTGGGGTTTGCATGTTTTCCCCGTGTCTGTGTGGGTTTCCTCCGGGTACTCTGGTTTCCCCCCACAGTCTGAAAGACGTGCTGTTTAGGTGCATTGACCCGAATGTGGCGACTAGGGGAATTTCACAGTAACTTCATTGCAGTGTTAATGTAAGCCTTACTTGTGACTAATAAATAAACTTTACTTTAGGAATTAAAATGAGGCTGGAAAAGGATTGTTTACACCAAGGGTGGCTCTTATTTTGGGGATGGCCATTATTTTTCCTGAGGCTTCATGCTTGGTAATTTGTTGGCTCATTGCAAGTCACAGTTTTAGATCTTTGCTTGTGGGACATGTCAATGTATTTTTTTCAAGTATTTCTTTGTCTCTTGCTATTCAGATAACCGCTTCACTCCAATACCTGGAAGATCAACACCAATCTGTCCGGTTCAAGGCTGAAAAATGAATGCAGCACGTAGGGAAGCGGCAGCGCAACCTGCTACGGCAACTCCAGAACCAGAGCCAGGCCACAATGCCACAGAGACACCGAGCAAACATGACGTGTTCTCACACATGAAGAACAAATTCATGAATGAACTGAGCAAAATACCAAGTAAGTCCCGTCAGCCAGCTTCTTAATTCTTGGTTTACAAAACATAACAGTGAAATTATCAGATGTCTGTGAAATACAGCATGTCTACATTGGAGGAAGTTAGGTTATTTAGGCAATAGTAAGGATGATGTCAGGTATGTCAGAGATTGACACAGTGAGGGATGTGGTGTATATCTGAGTGTTACAGTGAAGGGTGTGGGATTTATCAGAGAGTGTTACTATAAGGGGTGTGGTGTATATGAGAGAGTGTCACTGTGTGGGGTGTAGTGTATATCAGAGCATTACAGTGAGGGCTGTGGGGTATATCAGAGAGTGTTACTGTGAGGGGTGATGTGTATATCCGAGTATTACAGCAAGGGGTGTGGGGTATTTCAAAGAGTGTTACTATGTGGGGTGTGGTGTATATCAGAGTGTTACTGTGAGGGGTGTGGTGTATATCAGAGTGTTACTGTGAGGAGTGTGGTGTATATCAGAGCATTACAATGAGGGGTGTGGTGTATATCAGAGCATTACAGTGAGGGGTGTGGTGTATATCTGAGTATTACAGTGAAGGGCATGGGGTATATCAAAGAGTGTTACTGTGAAGGGTGTGGTGTATATGAGAGTATTACTGTGAGGGGTGTGGGGTATATCAGAGTGTTACTGTGAGGGGTGTGGTGTATATCAGAGTGTTACAGTGAGGGGTGTGGTGTATATCAGAGTGTTACTGTGAGGGGTGTGGGGTATATCAGAGTGTTACTGTGAGGGGTGTGGTGTATATCAGAGTGTTACAGTGAGGGGTGTGGTGTATATCAGAGTGTTACTGTGAGGGGTGTGGGGTATATCAGAGTGTTACTGTGAGGGGTGTGGGGTATATCAGAGTGTTACTGTGAGGGGTGTGGTGTATATCAGAGTGTCACAGTGAGGGGTGTGGTGTATATGAGAGTGTTGCAGTGAGGGGTGTGGGGTATATCAGAGATTGACACAGTGAGGGGTGTGGTGTATATCAGAGTTTTACAGTGAAGGTGTGGGGCATATCAGAGAGTGTTGCAGTGAGGGGTGTAGTGTATATGAGAGTGTTGCAGTGAGGGGTGTGGAGTATATGAGAGTGTTGCAGTGAGGGGTGTGGTGTATATGAGAGTGTTGCAGTGAGGGGTGTGGAGTATATGAGAGTGTTGCAGTGAGGGGTGTGGTATATATCAGAATGTTACAGTGACGGGGGTGGTGTATATCAATCAGAGTGTCACAGTGAGGGTGTGGGGCATATCAGAGAGTGTTGCAGTGAGAGGTGTGGAGTATATGAGAGTGTTACAGTGACGAGTGTGGGATATTTGTGAAGGGTAGGGCATATCAGACTTTGATATACAGTAAGGGGTATGGGGGTACACAGAGACCGCAGTGAGTGACCCGGCGTATATCGGAGATTGCTAGTGAGTGGCGTGGAGTTTTTCAAGGATTGACACAGTGAGGAGTGAGGATAAAAACAAGGATTGAGTATGGATATGTCAAAGAGTATTACAGAGAGGGTTGTGGGACTTATCTGAATGTTAACTCCTAACTGATCACTGAGTTTGATTGGGTCTGTCAGTCCCACTCTAGGGTAGTAGATGGAGAGGTTTTATAAAAGCATTGGTGGTTCCTCGGTCTATACATTATTTCCATATTAAAATATTTTAGGTAATATTTTTCACCCCTTATTTTCTTAGCATGCTACATAAACTGAACGTCTATTGGCTCCCAGTGGAGTTTCTGGAGTAAATTGTACAAGCGGGCCCTCACTGCACAGAAACCCGCTTGATGGGAATGCAAATCAGAAAAGCAGCTATGATTCTTAGCTTGACTTCCTGTCACACAAAGCTGGACACCAGAAGCACCAGACTGCAAAATGTGTCGAGCTTTTTTTGTTTTAATTATCATTGTTTTCTGCTTCCTTTTTTATTTCATACTATTTTCTTTTCTTTCCGGATTATATCTTTCAGTGCATGCAAGGAAATGTAAGTAGAACTTGGCAAATTACGCCGCGGTCTTAACTGTTGCATCATTTAATGTTGAAGGTTGATGACACTGAAAAGTTGAGAATTTTGAGATAATAATAGGAATTAACTGTGAGGATTGATGGACAGATGAACTTCTGTCTGACAACGCCACATTTATTGCATAATACCAGACTGTTTAAGGGTCCATAATGGGGGCGGCACGATGGCACAGTGGTTAACACTGCTGCCTCACAGCACCAGGGACCCGGGTTTGATTCCCAACTTGGGTCACTGTCTGTGCGGAGTTTGCTCGTTCTCCCCGTGTCTGCATGGGTTTCCTCGGGTGCTCCGGTTTCCTCCCACAGTCTGAAAGATGTGTGGATTAGGTGGATTGGCCATGCTAAATTCTCCCTCAGTGTACCCGAACAGGTGCCAAAGTGTGGTGACCAGGGGATTTCCACAGTAACTTCATTACAGTGTTAATGTAAGCCTACTTATAGCACTAATAAATAAACTTTAATTCACTAAGGGTGGGATTTTATGGCCTCGCTTGCCCCAAGGCCGTAAGATCCCACCTGAGGTCAACGGACCTCGTGTCCCGCCCACTATGATTCCCGTGGCAGATGGAACAGGAAAATTCTGCTCCAAGAGGTACCCAACTCAGATTTAGTTTATGGGTTCCTTAAAAAGAACCTGAAGCATCAAAATTAATGTCCGGACGGTAACCAAAATGGACTGAGAGAGGGATACAGTCCATCGACTTTGACATTAAGGTAGAAGGTTAATGGACAGCCTTCATTTATTTACCTTGCTCTTAGTTTAGAAGCAAGGTTATGTGCGCAAGACACAAAAACAATACCGGTCAGTGTCTCTTTGTGTTTGACAAAGTAATTCTCACTCTGATATGGGGATGGTGCCAGAAGACTGGAGAATGGCGAATGTTGTTCCTCTGTTTAAGAAAGGGAATAGAAATGACCCTGGTAATTATAGACCGGTTAGTCTTACTTCGGTGGTTGGTAAATTGATGGAAAAGGTCCTTAGGGATGGGATTTACGACCATTTAGAAAGATGCGGATTAATCCGGGATAGTCAGCACGGATTCATGAAGGGCAAGTCGTGCCTCACAAATTTGATTGAATTTTTTGAGGAGGTGACTAAGTGTGTTGATGAAGGTAGGGCAGTTGATGTCATATACATGGATTTTAGTAAGGCGTTTGATGAGGTCCCCCACATGGTCAGCTTATGATGAAAGTGAGGAGGTATGGGATAGAGGGAAAGTTGGCCGATTGGATAGGTAACTGGCTGTCTGATCGAAGTAAGAAGTTTAACAACACCAGGTTAAAGTCCAACAGGTTTATTTGGTAGCAAAAGCCACACAAGCTTTCGAAGCTCTAAGCCCCTTCTTCAGGTCATGTCTGATCGAAGACAGGTGGTGGTGGATGGAAAATTTTCGGATTGGAGGCAGGTTGCTAGCGGAGTGCCGCAGGGATCAGTGCTTGGTCCTCTGCTCTTTGTGATTTTTATTAATGACTTAGAGGAGGGGGCTGAAGGGTGGATCAGTAAATTTGCTAATGACACCAAGATTGGTGGAGTAGTGGATGAGGTGGAGGGCTGTTGTAGGCTGCAAAGAGACATAGATAGGATGCAAAGCTGGGCTGAAAAATGGCAAATGGAGTTTAACCCTGATAAATGTGAGGTGATTCATTTTGGTAGGACTAATTTAAATGTGGATTACAGGGTCAAAGGTAGGGTTCTGAAGACTGTGGAGGAACAGAGAGATCTTGGGGTCCATATCCACAGATCTCTAAAGGTTGCCACTCAAGTGGATAGAGCTGTGAAGAAGGCCTATAGTGTGTTAGCTTTTATTAACAGGGGGTTGGAGTTTAAGAGCCGTGGGGTTATGCTGCAACTGTACAGGACCTTGGTGAGACCACATTTGGAATATTGTGTGCAGTTCTGGTCACCTCACTATAAGAAGGATGTGGAAGCGCTGGAAAGAGTGCAGAGGAGATTTACCAGGATGCTGCCTGGTTTGGAGGGTAGGTCTTATGAGGAAAGGTTGGGGGAGCTAGGACTGTTCTCTCTGGAGCGGAGGAGGCTGAGGGGAGACTTAATAGAGGTTTATAAAATGATGAAGGGGATAGATAGAGTGAACGTTCAAAGACTATTTCCTCGGGTGGATGGAGCTATTACAAGGGGGCATAACTATAGGGTTCATGGTGGGAGATACAGGAAGGATATCAGAGGTAGGTTCTTTCGGCAGAGAGTGGTTGGGGTGTGGAATGGACTGCCTGCAGTGATAGTGGAGTCAGACACTTTAGGAACATTTAAGCGGTTATTGGATAGGCACATGGAGCACACCAGGATGATAGGGAGTGGGATAGCTTGATCTTGGTTTCAGATAAAGCTCGGCACAACATCGTGGGCCGAAGGGCCTGTTCTGTGCTGTACTGTTCTATGGTCTATGTTCTATGATATATCATTCTGTGCAGCCAATGATGAACTCTGCTGCAGGTTCACTATAAATTCCAGGAAATGTCAGATAACTCCCTCTCCCCCACCCTGTCTACGGCATCAAGGGAATATAAAGAAGAAGCCACAAAGGATCGAAATGACACCAGTGAGACAGTTTGTGTGGCTGTCTGGCTCCCAAAGTGAACAGAAATGAAGTTATTATCAAGCGATTGATTTTATGACAGCTGATTGGATGACCAAACCTCCAGAATAACATAGATATATGGCTCCATTTGGTCCATTCAGTCCACGCCAGCGTTTATGCCCCACTGGAGTTTGCTCCCACCTTTCTTCATCTAAATCTATCATTGTAACCCGCTATTCCTTGGCCCCTCACATGCTTGCCTAGCTCCCACTCAAATGTAGTGAATTCCACAGCATTAATTAGGTAAAGAAGTTCTGAAGTCCGCAGTTGGATTTCCTGGTGACTATCTTATGTTAATGGTCTCTTGGGTCATGTTTTTCACCACAAGTGGAAACATTGCCAAAAGTTTTCCGGCCGTTCCCACCGATGGGATCTTCCAATCCTGCCGTTGGTGATCCACCCCCCCCCCCCCCCCACCCCCACCAAATTTAGTTCCCCATTGGAGGGTGCAAACAATAAGACCCATTGACAGTTGCAGGACTGGAAGATCCCCGCTGCTGTCCAATGACAGGTCGCCTCCGCCATCGCAAAGCACAAAATGCCACCTATTCACTTTTTATCGACTCTATTAAAACCTTTCTTAGTTGCTAGGTTACCCCTCAGCCTTCTCTTTTCAAGCCTGTTCATCCTTTTCTGATACGTATGTCCACATATTTATAGCCCTGGAGTTTCTAGGAATTAAAGATTAATCTCCAAGACATGGGATGGAATCTTCTAGCCACTGGGGGGATTTTCTGGTCCCGCTGCATGAATGGAGATTTGGCTGAGTGTCAAATTCTCCATCCCCACTTTCAGCGGCAGTGGGGCGTGAACCGTCAGTAAGATCGCGCCCACTATGTTAGGGTGACCCAGGAGAAAGATGTGTAAAGGCTTTAAAAGGGTTATTTTTTTCTCATTTTCTTTGCCTTATTAGTCATGAAAATATTGGAGATGGGCAAAAGGGCTGGTTGAATGAACAGTCAAGTATCATTCAATCAGACAACCAAAAACCTTTCCAGTTAGTTGTAGGCTGCAAGGATAGATATATCGGGTGGTCAATGATGGAGGGATGGCTGTGTGATGGTTGGAGGTAGGATATCATCCAATGAATAACGGTGGCACAGTGGTTAGCACTGCTGCCTCACAGCGCCAGGGACCCGGGTTCGATTCCCGGTTTGGGTCACTGTCTGTGCAGAGTCTGCACATTCACCCCGTGTCTGCGTGGGTTTCCTCCAGGTGTTCTGGTTTCCTCCCACAGTCCATAGATGTGCGGATTAGGTGGATTGGCCATGCTAAATTGTGCCTTATTGTCAGGGGGACTAGCTAGGGTAAATGCATGGGGTTGTGGGTATAGGGCCTGGGTGGGATTGTGGTCGGTGCAGACTCGATGGGCCGAATGGCCTCCTTCTGCATTGTAGGGATTCTATGATTCTATGAATCCTCCAGGATAATATCCAGTCAGAGTTTGAGACCCTAGCTGGTAGGCAGGCTGCCCACGTTGAAGATCAGCATGGTTTTGTGCTTACTGGCTTCTACACGATGTCCTCGGGCAACTAGGGATGGGTAATAAATGCTGGCCAGCCAGCAACACCCAGATCTCATGAATGAATTAAAAAAAATCCTCAGCCACTGGGAAATGTACAGTGACCTGGCACACAGTTGCAGACAGTTTCAAATAGCTGATTATCCTGTTGTTCCAGCTGTTTTAGAATCAGCTGTGTAATATAAACAAGCCGCCCTCCACAGCAGCAGGATCCTTCAGCGGCATTGTGGAGCCGCTACCCGAGGTGGTTCTCCAATATAAACATGGTATTAGTGTCATTTTGCATGATGCCAACCTGAAACCTAATCTACTCATGTTAAATGGTAGTAAACACAGGTGAAGGTTCCAGGATGTGGAATGAATGCTCTCCAGCCCAGCAAAACATGTTTGGTGACAACTATTGATCTGAATTCTCTGATTGGGGAGTGTGGGAAGAAGGGTCAATTTCGAACCATCATTAAGAAACTGCGGAGAGATTTCTTCAGATCAACAGTTGTAAAAGCCATGAATGCTTTGCCAGCAAGAATAGTTGAGGCAGAGACTTTAAAATAAAGTAAAGTTTATTTACGAGTCACAAGTAGGCTTACATTAACACTGCAATTAAGTTACTGTGAAAATCCCCTAGTCGCCACACTCCGGCGCTTGTTTGGGTACACTGAGGGAGAATTTAGCACAGCCAATGCACCCTAGCCAGCACGTCTTTCGCACTGTGAGAGGAAACTGGAGCACCCAAAGGAAACCCATGCAGACACGGGGAGAACATGCAAACTCCACACAGACAGTGACCCAAGCCGTGAATCAAACCTGGGTCCCTGGTGCTGTGGGGCAGCAGTGCTATACACTGTGCCACTGTGCTGCCCCCGACTATTGCATTAATTCAGCAAATTAGCGTTTGAAACGGAGGAAATTATATGGCTATGGGAAAAGAAGACCAAAGTGGGAATTATGTTTTGATTGTTGCAGCAAAGTGGTACAACTGACACAATGGTCTCTCTCTGAACCATAAATGTCTTGCCATGATAGACACTTTCACTTTTTATTATCTCACCACTAGAGGACTGGTTTGTTCTTTACAGCTTTATTTGTTTTATAGGTTTAACAACATATACACTGCGCGTCAAATGCAATTCAAGAGGTGAATTGATGGCATCTAAATTTAGTTTATCACTCCATTTAGGATCTCCGGGTGCTTTGGGAGGTTGGGATAAATTTATGTCCGTGACTGGTTAAAGGAAAGTGACTCAGTCTCCTAATAATGCATCAAGATGATGACACTCACTGGGCACACACTGAAGAATTACAGCTGTCCTCATACATGGAACACAGACCACGAAGGCCCTACGTTTGATTCTCTGGTTTGTATTGAGTGAGGATCTCTGATGCTGTGCGGGTCAATCAAAAGTCAACACTTTCAGAAGAGGAAGAGGGGGGTCAGGATTGGATTGGCAGAAAATGGAAGAGATTAAAAGTTTCCAATACATGACAAATTCTTTGGCAGACTAAATTTTCACCCATTTGCATTGGAAAAGGCTAGATAGGAAATACTGCAGTTGCCATAGCAACAAGAATAAACCATTCAGTTCCTTCAGCCTATTCCGATGTGTAGTGAGTGAACTCACGGTTGACCTGTAACCTAACTCTGAATACCAGCCTTTGTCCCATATCATGGGATCATAGAATCCCTACAGTGCAGGAGGCCATTCGGCCTATCGAGTCTGCACCCACTCTCTGACAGAGTATCCCACCGAGGCTGGGTTTACCCCACTAATCCCCCTAACCTACACATATTGGGACACTAAGGGGCAATTTAGCATGGCCAATCCACCTAATCTGCGCATCATTGGAGCGTGGGGGGGAGAACCTGAGCACCCGGAAGAAACCCAGGCAGTCACAGGGAGAACATACAAACTCCACACAGACAGTGACCTGAGGCCAGAATTGAACCTTGGACCCTGGCACTGTGAGGTAGCAGCGCTAACCACTGTGCCACCGTGCGCTTAATACCTTTGTTTACAAAAATCTGTCAATCTCAGACTTGCAATTAACAAATTATCTACTATCAATTGCTCCTTATGGAAGAGAGTTCTAAACTTCAACCACGCTTTGTGTTAGAAATGTTTCCTAACTCCACTCCTGAAGGTTCTAGATTCCCCCAACCAACAAAACAAATTTCCCTCCTTCTACCATTGGAGGCGATGAGTAGTATTGTTTCATTCAATGAGCTGTTCTGATCTGGAATACGGTAAGTGCCTACATAACGTCAACTCACTTAACACTGCTTCACTTTAATGTTCATAAAGTAATGTCAATATATCCATTTAATGTTGCCCATTTTACTTTAATGTCTTCCTCTTCTGTGGCCTGCCTGTTGATGTAATCTTTCCCATAGTGCTTCCGTCCTTGCCCTCAGTCCCTCTTCCTCCCCATGCCACCGAGCTTCCCAGTGTTGCCGCCTCCAGGCCTTACCAGTTCCCGCCCTTGCCAATTCCCACTCTTGCTGACTCCCCATCTTGTCAGCTCCCAGCCCCCTACTCTTGCCTCCTGGCCTCTGTTCTTACCTTAGTCCCTAGGTGCTGTTCTTCAGCTGTTCATTTTCTGGCTCCTGGCTTCCCTTCTGAACTTGCACTGAAGTCGTGGGCTCCATCTTGTGGCAGAAGTTGGTGAATGCTCGCAGTCCTGGGACTTCAGCTGCTCAGTAAGGAGTCTAACAACACCAGGTTAAAGTCCAACAGATTTATTTGGTAGCAAACGCCACTAGCTTTCGGAGCGCTGCTCCTTCGTCAAGTGAGTGAGAGATCTGCTAACAAACAGCAAACAGGGCATATAAAGACACAAACTCAAGTTACAAAATAATGAATAATGATTGGAATGCGAGTCTTTACAGCTAATCAAGTCTTAAAGGTACAGACAATGTGAGTGGAGAGAGCATTAAGCACAGGTTAAAGAGATGTGTATTGTCTCTAGACAGGACAGCCAGTGAGATTTTGCAAGTCCAGGCAAGTTGTGGGGGTTACAGATAGTGTGACATGAACCCAAAATCCCGGTTGAGGCCGTCCTCATGTGTGTGGAACCTGGCTATTAGTCTCTGCTCAGCGACTCTGCGCTGTCGTGTGTCGTGAAGGCCGCCTTGGAGAACACTTTCCCGAATATCAGAGGCCGAATGCCCGTGACCGCTGGAGTGCTCCCCAACAGGAAGAGAACAGTCTTGCCTGGTGATTGTCGAGCGGTGTTCATTCATCCGTTGTCGTAGCTTCTGCATGGTTTCCCCAACCATGCAGACGCTACGACAACGGATGAATGAACACCGCTCGACAATCACCAGGCAAGACTGTTCTCTTCCTGTTGGGGAGCACTCCAGCGGTCACGGGCATTCGGCCTCTGATATTTGGGTAAGTGTTCTCCAAGGCGGCCTTCACGACACACGACAGCGCAGAGTCGCTCAGCAGAGACTGATAGCCAGGTTCCACACACATGAGGACGGCCTCAACTGGGATCTTGGGTTCATGTCACACTATCTGTAACCCCCACAACTTGCCTGGACTTGCAAAATCGCACTGGCTGTCCTGTCTAGAGACAATACACATCTCTTTAACCTGTGCTTAATGTTCTCTCCACTCACATTGTCTGTACCTTTAAGACTTGATTAGCTGTAAAGACTCGCATTCCAATCATTATTCATTATTCTGTAACCTGAGTTGTGTCTTTATATGCCCTGTTTGCTGTTTGTTCAGTAAGAAGTTTAACAACACCAGGTTAGACAACACTGTTTGTTAGCAGATCTCCCACTCACCTGACGAAGGAGCAGCGCTCCGAAAGCTAGTGGCGTTTGCTACCAAATAAACCTGTTAGACTTTAACCTGGTGCTGTTAGACTCCTTACTGTGTTTACCCCAGTCCAACGCCGGCATCTCCACATCACTTCAGCTGCTGCCAGCACTGACAAACTATTGCCACTAGATGGAGCCTGGTACGGCACTGGAGGTGAGTGTAATGTTTTACACAATTTACATTATTATATTATATTTCTTATATATTTAGTGATGTACTTTATTTTGCAAGTCATTTCAGCCAGGAATGCACAGACCTATAAATGTATGGTACTGCATTTCAATTTGCATGTTGTTTTATCTGGACGGGAACCTAATTCTGGCTTTAATATTGATTCCTATGGGAATCTATGATTCACATAAAGTTGTTTCACTTAAAGTTGTGATTTTTCAGGATTGCAACCACAACTTTAAGTGAGGACTCACTGTACACTGCCTGAAAGTGTGATTTAAGCAGATGCAGTCGTAGCTTTCAAGAGCGAGTTTGGACATGCACTTATTGGGGAAATATTTGAATGGCTGTGAGGAGAGAGCAGGGGGTATGGAACTAATCAGACAAGTCTTTCAAATATCTTTTTCTTAACTCCATTTATTTGCCGTTGTTCCATATCCCTAATAAGAATCTGTGCATCGTTACTCTGCTTGCGAATGACTTTGATTTGTTTGTTTGCCTTTGTGCACCCCGACCCCTACCACCTCGTGCAGTTCCACCTTGGGCCTTGGCAGCCATAATAATTGTCGTTTGCCTGCTCCTTCTGTGCTGCTGCTTCTGTATCTGTAAGAAATGCTGCTCCAAGAAGAAGAAACAAAAGAAAGGGAAAGACAAGGGCAAAGCTCAAATCAACATGAAAGAGGTGAAAGATCTAGGAAAGAGATACGTTGACAAGGTAAGCAAACAACAGAGGCTGGACTGGAAAATTCTGAAGTTTAGTAAGGTTCCTTGAGTTTTCATTATTAATATTGCCTCAGGAAACTAAGTAGAAAAAGCAGGAAATCAAGGGCAGAATGTTGTCTTTTTTATTGGCACAGTGTTATCTTGGGCAGGAAAAGGGGAGGGCAGGCCGCTGGCAGCGTTGGTGGGTTTGCCCACCGTATTTTTAAACATGGGCAAAAAACAATTGTAAGGGGTAGGGCCCACGCTGTAACGCTGGCAGGGTAAGCTCTGACTGTGCCTGTTCCGCCAGCAGCTTGGGCTTTTAAAAGATGCCTGATGTTAAAGAATAAAAATGGAAACATCCCTCCTGCCACCCACACAACACCCACCCCTACTGCAGAACTTCCCCCTTCTAACTCCACCACAGAACTCCACCTCCCCCGCATCACGCAACCCACCCCTTCTCCCACAACAGCCGTCCTCACAGACCACAACCCCTCTCCGGCACTGCCCCCGATACTGCCCCTGGCACTGCACTCTTTTGAAGTCGGGATTCTTATTATGCCATTGGTTCATTTATTAGTGTCACAAGTAGGCTTACGTTATCACTGCAATGAAGTTATTGTGAAAATCCTCGAGTCGCCACACTCAGGCGCCTGTTCGGGTACACCGAGGGAGAACTTAGCATGGCCAATGCACCTAACCAGCACGTCTTTCAGACTGTGGGAGGAAACCAGAGCACCCGGAGGAAACCCACGCAGATACAGGGAGAATGTGCAGACTCTGCACAGTCACCCAAAGCCTGAGTTGAACCCGGGTCGCTGGTGCTGTGATGCAGCAGTGCTCACCACTGTGCCACCCTGCCGTGGATGCGGGGGGGTGGGGGGGGGGCGGGGGGAAGGAGGGAAATCCCACCTATGCAAAGACCATTTTGGGACTCCTGCGGGATTCTCTGTCCTCCGTGCCATTCCTGCCCCCTGAAAACAGGAGTGGAAATTCCCCCCCTACTGGAATATAAATTGTGCATGTAAAGAGGAGAAAAAAGTTGATTTGCAAATGCTTAAACTTGGAAATATAAATACTTGAAATACACAGCAGATCAGTCAGCATCTGCGAAGAGAAAAGGCACATTGGTACAACAGATGCTGATAAAAGGTCTTAACCCAAAAAGGTTTTGGTCTTTTCCCTTTAAGGTACTTAAAGAGAACTAGAATATGCTTGTCTTCATATCGCATGTAATCGACTGAAATGACTGGCTGAGAAATCAAAGCAAACAAGTCCATATAATCATAAAATGATACAGAACAGGAGGCCATTTGGCCAATCATGCCTGTGCCAGCTCATTGATAGAGCTATCCAATTAGTTATCTGCTCATTCTCTCTGTGATTCTTTTCCCCATTCAGCTATTTATCCAACTCCCTTTTGAAAGTTGCTATTGAGTCTGTTTCAACTGTTTAAAGTTTATTGATTAGTGTCACAAGTAAGGCTTACATTAAAACTGCAATTAAGTTACTGTGAAAATCCCCTAGTCACCACACTCCGGCACCTATTCGGGCACATTGAGGGAGAATTTAACACGGCCAATGCACCTAATCAGCATATCTTTCGGACTGTGGGAGGAAACTGGAGTACCCGGAGGAAACCCACGCAGGGGAGAAAGTGCAGACTCCGCACAGACAGTGATCCAAGCTGGGAATCAAACCCGGGTCCCTGGCGCTGTGAGGCAGCAGTGCTAACCAGTGTGCCACCGATTCCACTGCCCCATCTGACAGTCCATTCCAAATCTGAGCCATTCACATTAAAACATTTTTTTTAGCTGTCCCTGGCCATTTAGCCAATCACATCGGTCAGAGTTTTCCAGCACTCACCCTCCTCCCCCAGCACCCCCTCTGTGGCAAAGGAGCTCGCCATTGACTGCCAGCAGAATTTTCCAGTCCTGTTGAAGTCAATGGCAGTTCCTACGGATCGCCCATCCCGCCACCAGGGAACCTGTGCCAGGGGTCAACTTTGGTGGGATCTGAAGTCCTGCTGGCAGAAAGGGACAGAAAACCCCACCCTTTAAATCTGGGTCCACTGGTTATCACTGTCACAAAATTTCTCCCTAATTACCGGTACTCATTAAAAACCTTCATGATCTTGATCACCTTTATCAAATCTTTTCTTAACCTTCTCTGCTTTAAAGACAGCAACCAACCCTCCCCACTCCCAACTACCCCCCCTCCACCTCCCCATCCCCCCAACACCTTTCTCCAGTTTCTTCACGTGGTTAGCACTATTGCCTCTCAGAGTGCCCGGGACCCAGGTTCGTATCTCGGCTTGCGTCACTGTCTGTGCAGAGTCTGCACGTTCTCCCTGTGTCTGTGCGGGTTTCCTCCAGGTGCTGTAGTTTTCTCCCACAGTTCGAAAGACGTTAGGTTAGGGTGCATTGGCCATGCTAAATTCTCCCTCAGTGTACCCGAACAGGCACCGGAGTGTGGCGACTGGGGGATTTTCACAGTAACTTAATTGCAGTGTTAATGTAAGCCTACTTGTGACACTAATAAATAAATCTCAACTGAAGTTTCCACATCCCTGGTGCCAGTCTGGTAAATCTCTTCAGTAGCCTCCGCAAGGCCCTGAAATCCTTCCCTAGGTGGGGTGCCCAGAATTGAAAACTCCATCTGGGGCCTAACCAATTTTTTTAACCAAAGGTTTGGCAATGGAAATACCAAAGACTACAAATAACAAATAAGGAATAACAAAGACTACATGTACAGTTAGATTACATCGAGCGATACCCATTGTCAGCGCAGATTAAGATATAAACAGGATTCTTTTCCCTGCAGAAAAGGAGGAGGAATTGAGCTTTGGGTGAGTCATAGCATGAATGTCAGCAGAGATAAATGTTATCAGTGATCTGAGATGAACATCTGAGTATAATTTTCCAAACTTGCTATCATTTTTGATAGCATGCTGCCTCATCGGGCGGCATTTCATAACATTCGGTGATCCATCACTGGTAATGACAGAGTGAGTTTCTCAGACTTGCCTGGGAGTCATCACAACATATTGAGAATTTTGATTCACTGTGGCCTACACTGTTAACCATTTGGACGCGATATTATCTTAAACTTCACAACAATAGCATAGCTCAAGGAAACCACCAAATTATGACAGCATTCTGGAAGAACTGACTTTGGATGATCACATGTATTGGGCGGTCATTCCTACTCCAGTGCCTCCATACATTTTTTTTCTTACATTGAAAATTTTTTGGGATGGTGCAGTGGTTAGCATTGCTGCCTCACAACGCGAGGGACCCGGGTTCGATTCCAGCCTTGGGTGACTGTGTGGAGTTTGTAAATTCCCCCGAATCTGCGTGGGTTTCCTCCGGGTGTTCCGGTTTACTCCCATAGTCCAAGGATGTGCAGTTAGGCTGATTGGCCATACTAAATTGCTCCCTTAGTGTCCCAAGATATGTGAATTAGCGGGGAAATACATGAGGTTTCTGGAATATGGCTGGGATGATGCTCTGTTGGAGAGTCGATGCAGACTTGACCTCCTTCTGCACTGTAGGGATTCTATGATTCTATAATTGAGAACATACTATCTTCCTTAATGTTGGATTCATTGAAAGGAATGGCGCTACTGTAACACAAACTTGTTTTCTGATCTAAATTTTTCCTCCAATCCTCCTTACCCTTAAGAGCCTGAAGTATGAACTAGAATTCCAGTATGGGTTGTGCACCACACAATGGCTATTGGGTATCTCTGCCCAATGGGAAGCCTTCATTTGTGAGTCTGTATAGTGAGTGTTGACAGGTAGCTTAACCATGAGTGTGCATTGTTGGCATTCATTTGCAGCAAGGGTGGTAGGCGGTGGACAATCTTTCTTTTTAGTCTCTCCAGCTCAGAACATAAGGCTCTCTCACCAAAGCTTCTACTGGGATTAGAGAACTCAGTGATTAAGATGGTGGCATGGTAGCACAATGATTAGCACTGCTGCCTCACAGCGCCAGGGACCCAAGTTCAATTCTGGCCTCGGGTGACTGTCTGTGTGGAGTTTGCACATTGTCTCCGTGGGTTACCTCCGGGTGCTCCTTTTTCCTCCCATAGTCCAAAGATGTGCAGGTTAGGTTGATTGGCCATGCTAAATTGCCCCTTCATGTCACGGAGAGTAGCAGAGTAAATACATGGGGTTATCGAGGCAGGGCCTGGGTGGGATTGTTGTTGGTGCAGGCTCGATGGGCCAAGTGACCTCCTTCTGCACTGAAGTGATTCCATGGTTGTAACCCATCACCGCTGCTTAATCGCCCATAACAAACAACAACTGCTCCGAAAACTTCAACGTTTTCCTGAATCAGAATCCTTCCTTCCTCACAGCTGATTCTTTAGTGAACAACCTCACAAGCACAAATCACAAACCCAGGAACATGCTGCTGTGGTCAGGGTGGAGGGGGTGGGGTGGTTGCGCTCACTGTGTGACAGTCATGTCCTCAGCTTTTTCTTCTGCCAACTTAGTAAAGCATTTTGATTTTATTGAAAAGACTTCATTGCAGTGTTAATGTAAGCCCGACTTGTGATATCAGACTGGCCAGCTTTGCCAAATCACAAAACCCTATTTTGGAGACGTAACCTAAACCCCAGATTTTGTATTCACTGATTTGCCAAGAATTTTAATTGCTTATCAGAATCGTGCGTTGAAATTCTACACTCGGGCTCTGGAATTATCTGCTTGGATCAGGTACATGTTTATCCGTAAGATCATAAGATACAATTAGAGGAAGAAGACTCTTTTCAGCTCCTTTCATCCCATCCACTCAGTATGCAATCCTGTTGTCTTCCCCATTACAGCATCTGTTTCTTAAATGATTCCAGTATTCTAATCTCAGTCACACTTCCTGGAAACCCTCTCAGCTGTTGATCACCCTCTGTGTAAAGAAATACTTCCTGGCATCTACACTCACTTTGACCTTCACAATCCTGAACCTGTGTCCTCTTGGTATTATTGAAAGTTTTGTTGCTCTAATGCATTATCACCCCATTTATGTAGGAATTCCAAAACTTTAATTACAAAAACAATTACTAAAAGACATTGTTAAAGCTACATTTGGAGCACTGCATACAATTCTGGTTGCCCTGCTATAGGAAGGATGTTATTAAACTGGAAAGGGTGCAAAAAAGATTTACCAGGATGTTACTGGGACTGGAAGGTTTGAATTGTAAGCAGAGGCTGGATAGGCTGGGACTTTTTTCCCTGGAGCATGGGAGGATAAGGGGTGACCTTATCGAGGTTTATAAAATCATGAGGGACAGAGATAAGGTGAATAGCCAAGAGCTTTTCCCCAGGGTAAGGGAGCCCAAAACTAGACAGCATAGGCTTGAAGTGAGAGGGAAAAGATTTAAAAGGGACCCGAGGGGTCCTGAGGGGCAACTTTTTCATACAGAGGGTGGCACGTGTATGGAATGAGCTGCCAAAGGAGGTGGTAGAGGCGGGTACAATTACAACATTTTAAAGACATTTGGACAGATACATGGATAGGAAAGGTTAGAGGAATATGGGTCAAACGCAGGCAAATGGGACTAGTTCAGTTTAGGAAACCTGGTGGGCATGGACAAGTTGGGCTGAAGGGCCTGTTTCTGTGCTGTATGTCTCTATGACTCTAATTGATCTTTATGATATACTTTGTGTTACTGCAACATTTATTGAGCAGTGCGCTATGTTTGATGTTTTCACAGAGAATTGGCCAGTTCCACTTTCCCACTGGTTAATTAATGAATGTCGATGGCTGAGGGAAACATGGTTTGGGGAGACCTTGTCTTTTATAATGAAATGGGTGATGACAAATTGGTTCTACATCTCATGCAATTTTTAAATTTCCATTGGAAGTCAATTGCGAGTGATGTAAAGCACTCTGCTGACTCACATGTTTAACACTGTCATCAAGATCTGTGTGGAGACAAGTGTAGGGGGAAAATATTGGTTAAAAACTTGCACATGGATAGATTATTAGAAAATGGACAGGCACATGGTCAATGGAATACATGATGAAACCGTAAGGTTTGATGACACAGTGGTGGCACGGTGGCACAGTGGTTAGCACTGCTGCATCACAGCGTCAGGGACCCGGGTTTGATTCCCGTCTTGCGTCACTGTGCGGAGTTTGCACGTTCTCCCCATGTCTGCATGGGTTTCCTCCGGGTGCTCCGGTTTCCTCCCACAGTCTGAAAGACATGCTGGTTAAGTGTATTGACACGAACGGGCACCGGAGTGTGGCGACTAGGGGAATTTCACAGTAACTTCATTGCAGTGTTAATGTAAGCCTTGTGACAAGTAAATAAACTTCTCCTTTAAATTCCTGATTATGTTGAAATTATCAAATTGGCTCCCACTCAAACTCATATCAGTCATGATTAAATGACAGAGCAGACTCAATGGGCCGAATGGCCTAATTCTCCTCCACTATCTTTTGGTCTTATCTTATTTTTTGTTAGGATTTGTACAATTCATCAGCTTTCCATTCCTTCTCCAATTTAAAATCCTGGTTTATCTCTGTCTTTCTGTATTCTCTAAAAGGCCAATGCTATGGGGCCACACTGCCATAGGGGAGTGCTGCCTATCTAGAGGGACAGATTAGAAATTCCAGGGTGCATACCCACACTCATTTTAATTATCAGAAAACCTTGGGGCTAAGAAAATTACCCACTATGATGCCTTGGCTCTTCACCTAAGCTTCCCAATTAACAGAGGCAGGTTTGATGTGGGAGGGTATGTGGTACATTCAGCTCCTGTGTCTGTGCATGGATTTTCATCTCTCTATTTTGGAATTCAAGGTACAGCCGGATGTGGAAGATCTGGATCCAAGTTTACTTGGAGATGAAAAGAAAGAAGAGGAAAAACTTGGAAAACTGCAATATTCCCTGGATTACGACTTCCAGAATGGGCAGGTTTGTATCTCAATTCACTTTGCACATTACAGGACTGACGTGTTATGACGTGAATGCCTCAAACAGTTAAAGTTATGTCCCCTTTGCACCGAGTGTTTCTTCACACTTGCCTAATGCCTGTTTACCCACCGTGTGAGTAAAAGGAGAACTTTCTTAATCACAGCTATAATTGGAGTTCTCCAATTCACCGGAGGCCAGGCTCCAGCAGGTGTGGGGATACACACACAGCACATTCTTGGTCTTGGCTAGATCATGTTGAACTGAAGCCCTTCCAGCCAGAGAGAGAGTAACTCTGAGAGTCAGTCATCCTTGCTCCCCTTTACAGGCTTCCACTGGAGTCAACTGTGGCTATCTTGTCCAAGAAACACTGTGCCCATAGGGGTTATGGGGCACTCGCAAACAAGAAGTTCAAATCCCATCATAATGAGTTGTGGAATTTAATATAATTACAACTGCCAATTTGTGGGAAGAAGAATAAATGGCCATGAAAGCTATCGGATTATCCTAAAATCCTCAGGGAAGGGAATGTGATCCTTTTTCTCTTCCTCCCCCCAACCTAGTGTGGCCTATACATGATTTCAATTGCACACCTCTGGGGCAATTTTTAACTTGTCAGGAGGGCTGGGTTCTGTGCTGTCATGTCGGGAAGCTGGTAGGAACCTGGCAACTTCCACCTTTAATGTGAGGATAGCATGCAGAAACCCCCATGAGACAGGCAGGTCTGCCATTTAAATAGGTAAAATGTCCATTAGCTTTTCTTATAACCCCAAACTCTGAGTTTTTAAAAATTAATTCGTTGGACATGGGCGTTGCTGGCTGCCCAGCATTTATTGCCTTTGAACTGAGTGGCTTGCTAGGCCATTTCAGAGGGCAGCTGAGAGTCAACCACATTGTAATGTCTGGCAGCATCTGTAAGGACGCTATTTAGTTGTCAGGGAAACCAAGGATGGACAATAAATACAGGTTTGTCAGAATTGCTATTTTTTAAAATGTGCCAGGAGTGAATAAAGAGCCGCAGTTACTCCAGGTACTTGAATCTGTAAGTGACTGGCATCACAGAATTGAACAGCTCCTGGCACCTTGTTCTTTAGTTGATGTTTCTTCCTCCTCGGAGAATTTAGGGCTCAGTCAAATCTCCATTCACTGCAGCGGGACCATAAAATCCCGCTGGTGTGAAGGGCCGGAAAATTCCAGCCTTTGTCTCTGAGCCGACACAGTGATTGTTGACAAGCTTTTGAACTGGGAAGATATTGCAGCCGAGCTGGACCCTTTCCTTGCCCATTGCTCATACATGCACATTTAAAGTAAGGTTTATTTATTAGTCACAAGTAGGCTTACGTTCACACTGTAATGAAGTTACTGTGAAAATCCCCTAGTCGCCACACTCCGGCACCTATTTGGATACACTGAGGGAGAATTTAGCATGGCCAATGTACCTAACCAGCATGGCTTTGAGATTGTGGGAGGGAACCGGAGCACCTGGAGGAAACCCACGCAGACACGGGAAGAATTTGCAAACTCCACACAGACAGTGACCCAAGTCGGGAATCGAACCCAGGTCCCTGGTGCTGTGAGGCAGCAGTGCTAATCACTGTGCCACCATGCCACCCCTACATGATTTTGCAGCAGGATGTTATTGGATAATGACCAGGAGCTAGTTTTCCTCCCAGGATCACTGAGGCGAGTTGTAATCCCTCTACTGCCACCTTGGCTGAGAACAGCCGACTCAGTAGGGGCCAGGAATTAGGTGTCAAACCTCCCAGATCCATATGGCTCAGTTACCCTCTGGTTTTGCCAAAAGACCAAGCTGCTGAGAGATTGTCTTGTTAGGAAACAGCTGCTCTGCCTGTCCAGGACTCATGGGCACTATAATTGGAGCTCTGTGGCTGTTTATTTTATGCTAATGTCTTGTTCTGTGTGATTTCAGCTCATTGTTGGGATTATCCAGGCAGCTGAACTGGCTGCCTTGGATATTGGTGGAACATCTGATCCCTATGTGAAAGTCTTCCTCTTGCCAGACAAGAAGAAAAAATTTGAGACCAAAGTTCATCGCAAGACTCTCAACCCTTCTTTCAATGAATCCTTTACCTTTAAGGTAGGAACCTGTAAAGACAGCTAATGGTTAAACTTCTGATTTTTATGTGGTTGCTAATGAGATTGTCAGACATAAAATGTGGTGACTGGATTTTATTGGATGCTATCAGTGTTCTAGTTGTTACCATGGCAGTTTCTTCACACCAGGATTTCAGTTTAAGTGTAATGGTGGGCGTGTGAAATTCTCGCTTCAAGCAGTACGATTATATATTTCGTCTTTCCAAACTTTGGTTGCATTCGTAAAGAGATTGTGTTAAATTATATAACACTTGGGTGCAGTTTTGGTCGTGAGAGGGGTGGAAGCAGTTTGAAGTGAGAACGCTAAATAAAGCTACTAAAATGTTATTATTTGGTGCGAAGGGGAAAAATAGGGAGGTTATGCTTCATTTGTACAGGGCATTAGCGAGACCACATTTGAGGCACTGTGTACAGTGCTGGTCACTTTGGGCGGAATTTTACCAGCACATCCGCCCAAGGTACATACGATCGCGCCCGAGGCCAATGGAGCATGCTGTTCTCCGAGCCTTGCCCGTCCCCGGAATCGGGGTGGGTGTGCCGGTAGAATTCCGACCTTTATTTAAGGAAGGGTATAAAGGATGCATTGGAAGCAGTTCAGAGAAGGTTTACCAGAATAATACCTGGAATGGTGGGTTATCTTATGGGGAAAAGTTGCACAGGCTAGACTTGTATTCGCTGGAGTTCAGAAGAGTAAGAGGCGACTTGATTGAAACATATAAGATCCTCAGGGGTCTTGACACACTGGATATGGAGAGGATGTTTCCTCTTATGGGACAATCTAGGTCTAGGTGTCATTGTTTAAAAATAAAGGGTCACCCATTTGAAACGATGAGGCAGAAAAATTTCACTCAGAGGTTCATGGGTCTTTGGAACTCCCTTCCTTAAAGGTGGTGAAAACATAGGTCGTAATCCTACCAACAAATGGCAGTTTTGTTTCTGGCAAGAAAGCCAGTGTGTTTCCATAGAAACCAGTCAGTTTTCTCCCCAGATTCTGCCGAAAATAATCAAGGGGGCCATGATTCACACCATCATGGAGATGGACGGGGCTTAAATAAGCGGCAAAACTCAGCTGCTCAGATGGCGGGGTGCCATCTTTAAAGGGCGCCCTGATCAGAGCAGACTAATATGAAGAGGAATTTCTTCACTCAGGGGCTGGTGAATCTTTGGAATTCTCTACCCTGAAGGGTTGTGGAACATGGAGCATGTTCAAAACATAGATCAATGGACTCCTAGAGACTAATGATATCAAGGGATATGGGGATAGTGCAAGAAAGTGGTGTTGAGGTGAATGATCAGCCATGATCTAATTGAATGGCAGAGTAGGTTTGGTGCATTGAAGGGCCTACCCCGTTCCTATGTTGGGTTTTTAAAAAAAGAAGCAGGTTGTCTATTGCATTAATATTCTTCAACTTGAAAATCATGGGCGTTCACTCACTGAAAATATGCATATTGTAGGTAACTATCACTATATGAAGCTCAGGGCAGACATTGATGATTGTAAGAATGATCTGTACTTGATTAACAACACTAAGAAGCAACTAATTTTAACCACATGACCTAGCTAGTGTATTTTTTGGTGACTGAATAACTCAAATTCCATTTTTATTGCATGGGATTATAGGATCATATAGGATCATATTCTGGAATTTCATCTGATTTCCCTACTGTACAGAAGGAGGCCATTCGGCCCATCGAGCCTGCACCGACAACAATTCCAGCCAGGTCCCAACCCCATGTATTTATCCTGCTAATTCCCCTGACACTAAGAGTCAATTTAGCATGGCCAATCAACCTAACCCGCACATCTTTGGACTGTGGGAGGAAACTGGAGCACTCAAAGGAAACCCACACAGACACAGGGAGAATGTACAAACTCCACACAGTCACCCGAGGCCGGAATTGAACCCGGGTCCCTGGCCCCGTGAGGCAGCAGAACTAACCACTGTGCCACTATGCCGCATGAGTACCACTCTCAACTCTGATCCAAAAGTTCTGGATTCAACCCCACTTCAGAATTTGAATACATAACCCAGGCTGGCACTCTCAGGCCATGCTGGAAAGTGTGGCATTATCAGGTGTTCCTTCCATCAGGTGAGGAAGGACATGAAGGCATTACAGAGGATGCAGTAAAGATGTACAAGAATGGTTCTTGAGGAGAGGATGTCAGTAATGTGGGTGAATTGGAGAAGCTGGGATTGTTCTCCTAGGAGAAGTGATTTAGGGAAAATCTGATAGATGGAGGTGTTTATAGCCATGGACTCAAATTTTCCAGCCCTTCCTGCCATCAAGATCTTCCAGTCCCACTGATGGTGACCTACAAGGCGTGTTCCCTGGTGGCGAAGGGTGCGAGGCATACAAAACCCTATAGATATCAGTGGGATTGGAAGACCCACTGCTGGCCAATGGCAGGCCATCTCTGCCTGTTAAGGTACTGATATTGGGAAGCTAGGCTAGACTCCAAAAGTTTTTCCTTTTTAGCAAAAGTGTGAGGAAATGGTACTTCACTCCAGGATTGATTCCACTGACAAAATAGGAATTTCTATGTCAAAACAAACTTCATTCATAACATAGTTTAAATATAACTCTAACAAAGGAAACAGCATAACCATTAACAGTTGAACAATACTTAAAAATGAAAGGAAACAATTATAATTTTTAACTCATTTCTGTTCCAGTTCCAAATAAGCAGCATTCCTCTTATAGACTTAAAGGCCACTTTAAATATAGCTAGCAATCACAAATATACTTGTTATAATAAGTGTAGACAGCTTTGCAGTTTTCTGAGAGGGAAATGAGTTTCAGGGTACCTTGCCGAAGCCTCTGTCTTCAAACAATTTCCAGCTAAAACTCCAACTCTAAACTGCAAAAGCTTCTTTCTCTCTGCTGCAGGTCTAGCTCTGCACGTTAACCATATTATAACATGACCCTGTCAATCAACCTCCCAAGGAATAATTTGTGTGAACAAAAGTAACAAACTTTTAACTGAATTGAGCAACTAACCTGCTTTTAGAATCCTTGAGCTAAATGTTTTCCAGACACACTGACTGTAGAATAAAGCTGAATTTAAACATTTCCCTTAAAGATGAAAAAAATATATATTTATATCAATTGCACTACTATCATCACACTGCCACTGGAAAATATGCTGTGTAGGAGCTGGAAAATTCCATCCATGCAATCTGGACATAGTTGATCAGGAGAAACCCATGAGCAGAAAGGTCAAGAACCAGAGGACACATTCATTTAAGGTGAATGGCAAATGAAACAGAAGTGGCATGAGGCAGCAACTGGTTAGTATCTGGAATGCACAGCCTAAGAGTATGGTGGAGGTAGATTAAATCGTGGCTTTCAAAAAGGAATTGGATAATTATATGAAGAGAAAAAAATTGCAAGGCCTCCAGAAAAACAGCAAGGTAGTGGGCAACTGGTTTGCTTTTGGAAAGAGCCAGTAGACCTGATGGGCCAAATAGCCTCCTCTACTATAACAATTCTTCTACAGGTGGATGTTAAAGGGACTATGGCACTATTTAAAGAACAAGAATTTCTCCCTGAGTCCTGGTCAAGATTTCCCCTCAATGTTGCATATTAAAAAGGTAATGTATAGCTCATGCAGTGTCAATTGAGACATTATACACACACGTTTTGACTGTTGTCTCTACATTTACCTTGACATCTTGTAATAAAAATAGGGATAAATTGGTCCCAGGTTGGTAGGTACATGAGTTTATGTAATCAGTTAAATAGTTTCAATCAAAAATTATTATGATATATCGTCATTATCCCCACTGTATATCAACTAAAATGGCTGTCTGAATTCTGGTTGCACAAGGCACAGGTGTAGAAATAATTTAAATGGGGCTTTCTTATCAATCCCCATTGAGGATGTGACCTCTCGTTCTGTTTTGCTGCCAGTTTGAGCTTTAGGTGTCCCCTGCACACAGCGTGACATTGTAGACAATCTGGGTGATTAATGTCTTTTCTGCTGGCTCACAAAGTAAAGACTGACTTGGGCAGCTGTCACTAGGCTGGGGTAATTTGAGAAATGACAGATTGGAGCAGTTAGTTAGAGCCAGATCTTGACTGTAGTAAACTGGGAGAAGCTGATTTATGGAGTAGACAGACAATGTACCATAGGGGAAAATGGAGCAATGAGTATTGGAGATGCTCCAAGAACCTCCAACATTCCGATTGGTGAATTTCCACAAAAGCTTAGAGTCCAGAAAGTTCATTACGTTTTCTTATCTTTATTTGTGTCTCCACTAACTTTGAACCAAAGGCCACAAACTCAGGTGAAGAGAATGGATGCTTACCAACCAAAGAATCTCGCAAAGAAGTATACAGACGAATAGCTATTGCAAACCGACTTCTCAACTTTTAAGAGCTAACAATGATTAGCTGCAATTTCTCAGTGTATTTCTCTGAATGTACTTAAGCTTCATTTTATATGAAGCAATTTTTAAAAGCGGCATCTCGGCCATTTGGCTAAGATGCAAATGAGATCAAGCCTTGGGGGCGGAGACATCTGCCTACTCCAATCAGCTTGGCTCATGTAGATCAGGCCCAAGACAGGGTAAAGGGTCGCATACCCTGTCTTGTCAGCTTGGATTGGAAATGTCTCAACTTGTTGAGACTCTCAATTGGACTTGATTTGATTGAATTGGAAAAGTATTTTAAAAATTTAAAAATTTCTCTGAATGTATCTCAGTCTCACCCATTGTCCAGCAGGCAAAACCAGGCCTCCTACACCACTAAGACACACAAACTAAAAGGTGACAGGGTAGCTTCCCAGGATGTGTTTTTTTTATTCATTCGTGGAACATAGGTGTCACTGGCTGGCCAGCATTTATTGCCCATCCCTAGTTGCCCAAGGGCAGTTGAGAGTCAACCACATTGTAGTGGCTCTGGAATCACATGTAAGCCAGGCTGGGTAAGGACGGCAGATTTCCTTCCCTGAAAGATATTAGTGAACCAGATGGGTTTTTCCAACAATCAACACTGGTTTCATGGTCATCAGTAGATTCTTAATTCCAGATTTTTTTTATTGAATTTGAATTCCATCACCTGCCGTGGTCCCTAGATCATTAGCTGAGTTTCTGCATTAGTAGTCTAGCGATAATACCACAAGGCCTTTTCCTCCCCTAATTGAATTAAGTCAACCCAATTAGAATATTGCATCTGATCTCAGTGACATGCTGGCTAAGGAGAGGAAGCATACACCCAAAAGCTCCTGCGGGAATACAATTCCAGATGAAGATGGGGATAGTAGTGCTGTGATGCCTTACACAGTTGACAGGCCCGCTGACATTCGTGGTCTGTGTTTAATTGCTGAATAAATGTACTAAATGGTACCCAACATCTGTGTAACCACACTCTAGCAAGAATACACAACATCACGAGGGGTCACGGGCTCAAGGTGAGAGGGGCGAAGTATAACTCAGATATGAGAGGGACGTTTTTTACACAGAGGGTGGTGGGAGCCTGGAATGCGCTGCCAAGTAGGGTGGTGGAGGCAGGCACGCTGACATCGTTTAAGACTTACCTGGATAGTCACATAAGCAGCCTGGGAATGGAGGGATACAAACGATTGGTCTAGTTGGACCAAGGAGCGGCACAGGCTTGGAGGGTCGAAGGGCCTGTTTCCTGTGCTGTACTGTTCTTTGTTCTTATCAGGAGATGAGGGGAAACAGGCTAAAAGAAAATGAGTAAATATCAATATCAATGAGTAAATATCTTGCTATCTGCACGGTAGCTAACAATGATGGACTGAGGTGGAATGTGGCTCAACCCATTCCCATTTGCAGTCCAGCTCCACCTTTCTCCTAACAGCCACAACTCGAGCTAATTTGATAAAGGCAAGATACTGCAGATGCTGGAAAATCTCAGCAGGTTTGATAGCCTCTGTGGAGAGAGAATAGAGCCAACGTTTTGAGTCAGGATGACCATCTTGAGCTAATCTGACTCATGCTCACGCCTCACACATGTAAAGGAATGATGTGGAGTTGTCGGCGTTGGACTGGGGTAGGCACAGTAAGTAGTCTCACAACACCAGGTTAAAGTCCAACAGGTTTATTTGGTAGCACAAGCTTTCGGAACGCTGCCCCTTCATCATAAGAACAGGATGGAGCCAGAATCTTACAGCATAAAAGGAGGCCATTCAGCCCATGGTGTTTGGGCTAGTTGTTTGAAAAAAATTGAACAATTAATCCTAGTTCCTTGCTCATTCTCACTTTTTTCCCCCTTTTCAATTATTTATCCAATTCCTTTTTTGAAGGTTACTACTAAAATTACTTCTACCGCTCTTTCAGGCGGCACGGTAGCACAGTGGTTAGCACTGCTGCTTCACAGCTCCAGGGTCCCGGGTTCGATTCCCGGCTCGGGTCACTGTCTGTGTGGAGTTTGCACATTCTCCTCGTGTCTGCGTGGGTTTCCTCCGGGTGCTCCGGTTTCCTCCCACAGTCCAAAGATGTGCGGGTTAGGTTGATTGGCCAGGTTAAAAAAAATTTGCCCCTTAGAGTCCTGGGATGCGTAGGTTAGAGGGATTAGCGGGTAAATATGTGGGGGTAGGGCCTGGGTGGGATTGTGGTCGGTGCAGACTCGATGGGCCGAATGGCCTCCTTCTGCACTGTAGGGTTTCTATGATTTCTACATTACAGATCATTACAATACACTAAGTAACAAAAAAGTCCTCATCTCCCTTCTGGTTCCTTTGTCAATTATCTTAAATAATGATTGGTCAGCACTTGGTGAACAATCCCAAATGTGCTAAGAACTACACTAGCTCACAAAGTGGCTCATGCCTTGCAATAAAAGCTCAAATGCTATTTGCTTTCATGATTGCTTGCTGCACCGACATGCTAACATTCTGCATTCTAGGGAATGTCGGGGTGTCTGGGGAAGAAGACCTTGGGCACGCGGAGATTGTCAAGATCAGATTTGTGATCAAGGATTTTAAAGGGGGGGGGGATAAAAATTGAGGATTTCAGAATTAACATGTTGGACGAAGGGGGGACAATATGGAGAGTATTGAGGGCTTCTCGGAACGATGTATCTTTTCTATTTATGAAAAGAAGACCCTTAGGGGGTGATCTTACCGGCTTGTGCCTGGATTCTCTCCTCTCACGATGTTACCAGCCCCGTTCTGCTGGCAAAATCAGTCTCACGCCCAGGAAGGAGAGGCAATACCCAGGGAGAGCGATCGGTGGGGGGGGATGTCCAAGGGGTAATCAGTGGTGGGGCGGTTGGGTGGGCCGATGTCTGGGGAAGGGGCTGTAGAGGAGTAACAGATCCCACAGTGCCTGGGGAGATGGGGGCATCCGCGCAATGGCACCCCTACAGCTCAGCAGCTGGCTTCCTGGCATGAATAGGCTTCGCCCACTCCCCGGGCTGGTGAAAATCACATTTTGCCTCTTTTGTTTCTAAATGCCATACGATTGTCTCTGGAAGCACGCCCAACAGGTGGGCATGATTCTCTCCTGTTCTCAGACTCGTTCAACACTTAGTTTCTTTGGTAAGATCGCTCCTTTAGCTGTTGATTGTAAAAGGTGTGGGAAGGTGAGGAAAAGTGTACTGGAGATAATATATTGTAATGTCTTGCATTTGCAAAGATTGCTGTGCTGAAATAATACTGCACTGCTTAAAGGGCTTTTAAATACTCATATAACCTAAATTATGACGGGATGTTGGTTTTAGTGCCATACTTAAACCGCAATGATTTCATGCGTGAATGTGTTCCTTAGCTATTATTGCACTGGCTATTTAATCACTTGTAAAAATCATGAGGGAGGCATGAGTGCAGTGCAAAGCACAGGTTGACCGCAATTAATACAGTTAACAGAAGGAGACCATAGCATCATGTGCCAGCATCCCATGAGCATGAACATCACATGGCACCACTGCCCTAAATAGATACAGTATCAGAGCACTGTGCACCAAGATTTTGGAATTGCCGGCTGCGCCAACATATTTTATTTTTAGATTACATGATTCGAATTTGGTCACCGCTTTGTATTCCAAGGCCTGAATATTTTAGATGGCGGCGTTTCTCTTCTCACCATCCAATAGTAGGCTAGGAACACATCCCTGTCGACTCTGACTGTCCCGCAGCCTTTCCACGCTTGAATGAGTGTTGATTGACTGCAGGTGGGTCTTCCACCCCTCACCTGGGAGGACGTCCTGGCTTGGAGAGCTGCCAGCTAAACTACCAGCCATTCTGCAACGATGGAGCTGCAGTGGACAGAAGAGGAAAAGCCTCAACATGCCAGTTCCAAAGTCCCAGGACTGAACGGCAAGGTAGATTTTGGGGGGCCGCAGGACGGGGAGGGCAGGGAAGTACTGGGCAGGTGGAAAATGGGCATTCTGGGGTTCGTTTGAGGGAGGGGCCACTGCCACCGGACCTTAGATTAGGAGGAGGTGCCTTAAGCCTCGCCACCCCAACGTAAAATTGCTGCGAGGCTGGAGTGGGTGGGAATCCCGTTTCTTCAATTTCACAATCTCCTCTCTGCCTAAAAATCCACTGGTGGGAGAGCGTGAAGATCAGGCCCAAGTATTCACCAAGTGACCGATCACACAAAGAATTCTCAGAGTTTAGCTAAGGTGCTCCTCTCATTTGTATTTTATTTTGTTGGGTAAGATCACTTCCTACAATATCATAAAACAAAATATTGTTCTACATTGATTTGATGTCTGGTTGCTTCTAGGTATAAGTTTGTGGGACATTGCCAACACTGACAAAGCAGCATTTACTGCCAGTGCCTGGTTGTTCTAAAATGATGGTGGTGTCCCTTCTCCTTGAACAGTCCTGGCAGGAAATGTTTTTCAAAGTTATTGTAATGATTTAACACCTTGGCTTTATCTATTGTACAAGACAAAAGGCAGCAATTGCTCACTGGGATTGGGTAAACACATTGCGGGTTCATTTATTAAGACGAGGCGCACGAGAACAGTTATATATAGGTATAAAGCTTAACGACATCAGAACTGTGTGTCTGTGCTCTGCTCAAAGCAACAGTGTAACTAGGGCCAGGATTTTCCAGCCTCGCCCTGGGGGATGGGCCAGCCAAAAGTCCATTGACGTTCAATGAGGTCAGGCGATCCCGGTGTCATGCGGGGCCAGACAGTCCTGCCCTAAGACTGGATCACATGACATGTTTCTTTTCCCTTCCAGTGCTGTCTTTTAAAGACATATTGCAACAATGGTGTTCCCCTCAATGATGTTAGGTAGGGAATTCTACGGTATTGAACCAATGACAGTGAAGTATATGTCTGCTTGGATGGTGTGTGACTTGGAGGGGAAATCAGAGATTGTAGTGTTCCCATGAACGCCATCACCTGTAATGTTATTTTCACTCATCTGGCCGGCAGTGAAAGTAATCCAAGTCACACAACACAGAATCTGCTGGCTCTTTGACATTACTGGTCTAAACTGCTCACTTAACAGAAACTTAAGCTTAAAGTTAATTATGCCACCCTTAAACTCGAGTTACCCGTTTGGGACCTGACGCCAGTAACTTCAGCTTAGTTCTCATTAGCACTTGGCAGCACCTGCAGTTCTGCTGCCCAGGAGAGAACAGAGTATGTGTTTAGCTGCATGGTTGCGCAATGTCAGCTCCCAGCTCTTAATGGCCTGATATTCCTATCAGACCCCAGGACATGTTAACAGCAATTGGTAAGTGGTAATTGATGCGAATTACCCAGTGTGGCCCGGAATTAAAACAGAAGTTGCTGCTGCTATCATGCTAAAAAAAACCCATATAAGGCCTTAATGAAACCCTTGCCAGCTGGGAACTGGAGAGAGTTCTGTCTAAAAGACCGCCTGACAGTGGTAATTGACCCTGAAGGGGATTGATTACTTCTATGATTCCAGGAAATAGCTCCCTAAGGGGTTGAAGATAATAAAATATCTTTCCTTTATCATAATTCTGGAAAGTTCCCAGTTGGTCCTTGCTGCAGGCCATTTCGAGTTGATCAAGGCAGGTGATGCTGATGTGCTTTTACAGGCAGGACCACCTGTCAGACCATGCAAATAGCCCAATCCCCCAATAGGCAGTGGGGCCTCAGTTTTCCATCAGTGGTGGAAGTACAGCACACTCCCCTCATTTCCGCACTTGCTGTGGAGGGCCCTGGTCAGAATTCCTGTCACTAAATCTTTGGGGATTGCAAGAAGGAGCATCGCTATTCCTTTCATTCACCTTTCATTCCCTCACCCTGCAGTATATCTCCCACTTTCTATGCCTTTTAGCTTTGACAAAGGGTCGTCTGGACTCGAAACGTCAGCTCTTTTCTCTCGTTACAGATGCTACCAGACCTGCTGAGATTTTCCAGCATTTTCTCTTTTGGTTCGCTGTTCCTTAAGCATGCTTGGTTCACAAAGTGACCAATTCAGAACCCCCTGTTATGATGGTGCATGGCAGCTGGATTGCAAGAGATTAGGTGTAGAGATAATAGCAGGGAAACCTGCAATCTGCATCAACAACAGGACTAAATTCAGTAATTGCCACAGTTACCACTCTCAGATCTGTAACTGCCCCATTTTAGGGGACTTTGTGCGACATCTCATTGGGCCCTGGTTGGTGTCACCGTGGAACAGAAAACCCTTCAGTATAGTGCCAATGTTGCTGCAGAAGTATATCAGTGAGTGTGGCGGGTGCACAGAGAAAGTGATTATGTTTTTTCCTCTTCCTATTCATTTAGCAAGCCCATTAACTTATTAGGTATTGACATAAGTCGAGCTGAGTACAGTAATTTGACTAATGTGTGGTAATTACTGACACTCGGTATGTTGCTGATGCAGGTTCAAGAGTTTAAGTTCCCCCATTTCCTCCCCTTTCTCCTAATTTCCTTTTGATTTGATTTGATTTGATTTATTATTGTCACCTGTATTAGTATACAGTGAAAAGTATTGTTTCTTGCACGCTTAACAGACAAAACATACCGTTCATAGAGAAGGAAACGAGAGAGTGCAGAATGTAGTGTTACAGTCATAGCTAGGGTGTAGAGAAAGATCAACTTAATGCAAGGTAGGTCCATTCAAAAGTCTGACAGCAGCAGGGAAGAACCTGTTCTTGAATTGGTTGGTACGTGACCTCAGATTTTTATATCCTTTTCCCGATGGGAGAAGGTGGAAGAGAGAATGTCCAGGGTGCGTGGGGTCCTTAATTATGCTGGCTGCTTTTCTGAGGCAGCGCGAAGTGTAGACAGAGTCAATGGATGGGAGGTTGGTTTGTGTGATGGATTGGGCTACATTCACAACCTTTTGTAGTTTCTAATGGTCTTGGGCAGAGCAGGAGCCATACCAAGCTGTGATACATCAGAAAGAATGCTTTCTATGGTGCATCTGTAAAAGTTGGTGAGAGTGTGTGGCCTGAATGTGTGGGCCGAAATTCTCTTGTCGTTCACGCTGGTGGGATTCTCTGGTCCCGCCGGCAGTGTACTCCCACCCGTGGGTTTTGCGCCAACGGAGGGTGACATCAATGGGAATTCCCATTGACAGCGGCGGGACCAGAGAATCCCGCCATGAGCAAACAACGCGCCACCTCCCGCCGGCAGGAAACACACGGTCAGGAGACTGGAGAATCTTGCCCATGGTCTGTCATTGAATTATGGAGCTGAATCTTAATTCCCAAAAGTGGGTGTGTTTGAGCCACGTCAGAGGCTTAAATGTAAAGAATCTGGAACACAACCCAAACTCACCTCAAACGCAATAATTTTCAATCTTAACCGAGGGGATGTTTGTGGGAAGCAGTATGATCACAAAAATATTATAATGAGTCTGACTGCCTTCATTTTAATGGCCGATTTCTAATCACAGGCAGCCAGATTTCTGCCACCTCGGAAAACTCGGCAGTTGAAGGAAAGCAAAAAGAACTGAACTGATGAGGTAACTGGCTTTACAGCGCTGCGTAGGGACCTTGAGGAGCAAGACTGATTCCTCCAGGCCCAACAAGCGGCACGGTAGCACAGTGGTTAGCACTGCTGTTTCACAGCTCCAGGGACCTGGGTTCGATTCCCGGCTCGGGTCACTGTCTGTGTGGAGTTTGCACATTCTCCTCGTGTCTGCGTGGGTTTTCTCCGGGTGCTCCGGTTTCCTCCCACAGTCCAAAGATGTGCGGGTTAGGTTGATTGGCTATGCTAAAATTGCCCTTAGTTTCCTGAGATGCGTAGGTTAGAGGGATTAGTGGATGGATATGGGGGTAGGGCCTGGGTGGGATTGTGGTCGGTGCAGACTCGATGGGCCGAATGGCCTCTTTCTGTACTGTAGGGTTTCTATGATTCTATGATGATTCTATGAAGCTAACCAGTAAATTTCCAGAACCACCTCCAACCAGAATTTGCAGTCACCCCTACCACCATTGGACATCTCCCCTTGCTACAATCGCGTCCCCCCCAAATCTATCCCTCCCTCCTCACCGAACACCCATTGAACCCCCGCTTCTCGCTCCATCACAATCTGTCTCACTCCCCTAATATCTATTTAGCTGTCCTCGGTTTCATCCTTGTGAAGAAGTTATCCGGCCAGCCAAAAGACCTCCAGCCTGTCATTTAGGGTGCCTGGTGGAAACTCAAACGCAAATAAAATGAGCTCTGCAGTTAAATTCTGAAAATTTATAAATAAGAAACAGACCATTCATAGACCCCCTACCCTTCAACCCTACTCTGCACAGAACTCATATCCAGGCAAAAATCCATCCTGTCATGGTCATTAACAATCCTCATCACTTGTGCCGTTTATCCTAGGTGTACCTAGGCAGCCGTTGTCGGGAGACATGCTGCTTGACTATGTAAAGTCCCTGCTAAACATTAAACAATGAACTTAGGTGGATAGCAAAATGGCTGTTGCATGAACGGGTAAGTAGTTGCACTGGGACAGCAGGAAGTGTTTTTCTGAGTTTAGATTTGAGCACAATAATGTTGTCCTCTGTCCTGGATGATGTCGAGCTTCTTGAATGTTGTGGCACTCATCCAGGTACAGTAAAATACTGATGAGATGAATCCCAGGGAATCCATTCGGAGATTTGCGGAGTTTTGTCATAGCCCAGGAGGCCCATTCCCACATGAATGCATCTGTATGTGAACCAGTACGCCAACAAACACAGTTTATGTAAAAAGATTCAAGTGTCAAAGGAAAACAGAGTAAAACAAAGTAATTATGTGAGAAAATCTTTATTCAATTTCCCTTGAGGCCTCGCCTCGTAAAAGGTTGGAGTTTTGCCTTGGAAAATGCTGGGAGTGAGCTCCAGGTAAACTCTGTAATCATTTTCTGCTTAGTATTCTGTTTTCGGGCATGCACGATACAACATGTCATCAATGTAGTTAAAAATGGTTTTGGTTTGTTGGACTGTAGTGTGAAATCCTGGAACATCACTACGGCCTTCGCGGCATCAGCTAGGGAAACGGGCAGGTGATCAGGTGGGCATTCATTGGACTCTTCAGAGTCGTCGGCCTCCTTGGCTCAATGGTTTTGCGCTCTTGTGTGATCTAACGCTGCTCTGAATGGTTGGCGCTGTCATATTACCTTAGACAAGTTCAGCTAGTCCATCTTACTAATGTGGAATTTTGGCTTATAACCGGCAATTTGCTTTACTGCCGGTGGGAATGGCTGACAACTTTGACATAATCGGAATGTCGTGTCATCCAAGATTGGCTCATTGTGATTTCACTGTAAGTGGAGAACATCCCATTACGCTCCTGACTTGTGCCTTTCTTGATTTCCTTTTCCAGATTCCATACTCAGAGCTCGGTGGCAAGATCCTTGTGATGGCAGTGTACGACTTTGACCGGTTTTCGAAGCATGATGCTATTGGCGAAATTCAGATTCCAATGAGCAGCATTGACCTAGCTCATGTGATTGAAGAGTGGCGAGACCTTGAGTCAGCTGAGAAGGAGGAGGTATGGAGTTAACTCTTAGGCAGCTGATGGCAGTTTATTACAGACTCCTTGAAGAAAGGGTTCCATTAGTGATCAGAAAATGTTATCAATAAAGCAAGTTAAAGCAAAAAGAACACTCTTAAAATAGTCCTGAGAATGAATATGTAATGCCTCTCCTAAGAGGGACAATGTTCTTCCTTTAGGGGAGAGAAGACTTCAAGCGTGGCTACGGATCTGATTTTGAAAATAATAGTCCAGTTTTGGGGTGGCCTTCTAATAATCTTTGCACCTCAAAACCAGATATTAAAGCCTCAAAATTTCAAGACCATATCCCTGTCAAACACCTTGACATATTTCACTATGTTAGAGGCGACTATATAAATGCAAGTTGCCGGTTGTGGATAGAGAATTATGCTTCGGGGTCAGTACATCTGTTGCGGTGCTCCCAATTTTCTGGCCATTGATTTTAGTTATGATGCTTAAAACTCTGGCTTTTGGTCCTTGTATTTAAGAGGTAAGGCTTTGTCCTATACAAGGCTCATCTAAAGCAGAAAACTATCATTTAGCACAAATTAGCTTGAGGGAATAGGTTTGTTCAATCCATGCTGAAAGAAGGACTCAAAACATGTTTGTGTTGGTAAGTTGTGCTGCATTGTTACGGCTGCGTGTCTGATCCACCCTCCCTTTGATCCAAGATGCCCACTGGATCAGTGCTTTCACCCTTAGCTTAGCAACAGATCCTGAGAGGCCACCAAGTAGAGGACCCTTTACTCCACAACGAACTGCGAGGGTGGAAAATTCTGGCATGGGTGTTTGAAATGGAAATGACCCATTTCCAAGCACCCACGTCCCTCACACAGCTGTGCAAACAATAAACTCCCAGTTAAAAATCCAAGATCGCTAATAATTTTGAATGCACTTTGGAATAAAGCTGTAATTTTTTACCATGTGGTATAATTGATTTGTCATTTTGACAGAACCATGTTTTGTTCTGTTTTCTACAATTCACAGTATGTGCAAACAGCAGTCATTTGCACAAATGGGTAATATCCCCAAATCAATATTATATCCATCATAAAATTCAATGTGAAGATTGAGGAGTCAACAGCAGCATAGAGCGTTCCAAGATTCATTTAAGATTCAGCCAGAAGTCTTGCTGCTTAGACTAAATATAAAATCGAGGGCGGAATTCCCCGGCCGCGCTGGTCTAAGAGCCGGAGATTCCCACCCGACCGTCAATGACATTTCACATTCTCCGCAACTCGCCCGCTAAAATCCCAGTGGCGAGAGGAATGGGAGAATTCCGGTCCAAGTATTTTTTGTTGCTGTTATTGGTCAGACTAAATATGGTCAGAGTTGAGGAAAGTCAGGGTGGGATTTTCTGGCCCTTCCCACTGGTGGGATCTTCCGGTCCTGCCAAAGGTGATCTTCCCCCCCACCACAGCGGGTTCCCTGGCAGTGAGACGGGCGAGCAAAACACCACTGACTTTAACGGGATGGAAGAATCTGCTGGAAGTGGGGGGAGGCGGGGGGGGGGGGGGGGGGTTGCAGAAAATCCCTCCCTCAGCTTCTGATTTTGTGAAATTTTCAAGAACTCTTTTGTTGTTTATTAAAGCAAGAGAAACTGGGAGACATCTGCTTTTCTCTTCGCTACGTCCCGACGGCAGGAAAACTCACAGTCATTGTACTGGAGGCCAAAAACCTCAAGAAAATGGATGTGGGTGGACTTTCAGGTAGGATTGAAAGTTTCCAATATAGATTTCTGCTTGAAATTGTTTTTTTAATTCTTTCTTGGGATCTGGGCATCGCTGGCATGGCCAGTACTTTTGTTGCCTATCTCTAATTGCTCTTGAGAAAGTGGTGGTGAGCCATCTTGTTTAACCGCTGCAGTCCATCTGGTGTAGGTACACCCACCATGCAGTTAGGAAGGAAGTTCCAGGATTTTAATTCAGTGAAGGTGAAGGTATGGCGATTATAATTAGGATGGTGTTTGGTTTGATGAGGAACTTGCAGCTGGTAGTGTTCCTATGCGTTTGCTGCCCTTGTCCTTCCAGGTGGCAGAGATCACATGTTTGGAAGATGCTGATGAAGGAGCATTGGTGAGTTTCTGCAGTGCATCTTTTATATAATACACAATGCCACCATTGTGGGTCATTGATGGATGGAGTGAATGTTTAAGTTGATAGATGGGCGCCGATCAAGCAGATTGCTTTGTCCTGGATGGTGTTGAGCTTCCCAAGATTTGTTGGAGCTGTACCCATTCAGGCAAGTGGAGAGTATTCCATCACACTCCCGACTTGTGTCTTGTAGATGGAGTCAGGACCTGGGAGTCTCTGACCTTTTGTCACCATAGTATTTATATGGCTGAAATTAAAACAGAAATTTCTGGGAAAATGCAGCAGGTCTGCAAAATCTATGGAGACAGAAATAGAGTTAACATTTTGAGTCAAATATGACTCTTCTTCACAACTGATTATATGGCTAGTCCACTTCAGTTTCTGGTCAGTGGTAACAACATGGAGACAACATTGACCATAAACACAATCAAATCAGTCACATAAATGTTGTGGCTACTAGAGCAGGCATACTTTTACATCCTGACTCCCCAAAAGCCTCTTGGCCACCTTTAAGGCACAATTCAGGAGTGTGATGGAATACACTTGTCTTGATGGATGCAGCTGTAACAATACTCAAAGAAATTGACACCATCCAGAATAAAGCACTCCACCTGATCAGCACTATCTGAAACATCCTCCCTCCACCAGCATCATGGTTTATTTTTAACTAGCATTTCCCTAGCCCATGTCCTCCACCACCTAGAAGGGTAGAGCAGAAGGTGGATGGGGACACCATTATCTTCAAATTTCCCTGCAAGTCATCCAGCCAACTTGGAAAAGCGTCTCTGTTCCCTCATCAAAATTCTGGAACATCCTACTGAACAAATGGACTGGAGCAGTTTGACAAAGACAGTGAGGGATGAACAATAAAGACCAAATATATGTTCCTTTCCTTTTCTCCTGACCCCCCCATCGCTCTCTCCTCATCCCTGTCTTTACCCATTTCCTTACCCATTTGCCTCTTGAATCTTTCCCTCATCAGTCATTGTCTTTCTCCTCTTTCTGCCTCTTTGCATTTGTCTGCTTATAAATAATCATTTTACACTAGTCATTGTACATTTACAGGGCTTTTTAACCGTATGTACATTTCCCTCATAAGACATATATCTAACTGACATACTGTACTCATTAACGTATTTCCCAAAATATTATGAGGCTGCAATGTAAATCCATTTGGAATAAATCACAGATGTCAAAGAGAATACACCCACAATCTATTTTTAAAATCTAAGGCATGTGTATAAATTGTATTTTAGAAAACCAATGAAGGCAACAAGGGATTAAATTCACACTAGGAATGGTGATATGAGCGGTGGTTATTGATCAGATATATGGATGGGAAAATAGGAGGATAGAGAGGGGAAGGCACCCTGGGATTTCATTTGCTTCTATTTGTGCCAGGTTTCCTTGGCTCTTGAACTGTATCCGACCCCTTTGGTCCAAAAGTATTACAGCAAATCTTCGGTTCGATGCCATTATAAAGTAATTTACTCAGGCTGCCAGATTCCATCTCCAGGGTGTATAAATGTAAGTGTCCCTCGGAGTTTGAGACTCAGCAAGGACCATAGGTTAAATTGGGCTGAGCTGAATTCAATCTCCTTATACATAGTCTTATTTGCAGAGATTCCTCATTGTGTTTGGATTATTAACCCACCGAGGATCTGGGTGAAACCTACTGTGGCACAGGCCCGGGTTAGGTTGGGATCATGTTTGGCTGGGCTCCTGTCTTAATGAATTTGTGTGGATAGGGAAAAACAAATGTCAGAACAGATAAATTATTTGTTGAACATAGAAACATAAATTTGGATTAAATGAGACTCATAGCTGTTCTTGGGATTCAAATGACACAGGCAAGTCTGCATCTATGGCCCATCTTGACTTTCTGTGTATAAAACTGACTAGACTTCTAGGCCACTTCAGAGAACCAATTAAGTTCACCTATCATTTAGACTGTGTAGAGTGGCAAATTCTGCAGCTTGAACAGGAACAATAAGTGATGGGTGGTGTTGGACATGGGTTTTTATTGCCAATCCAGTAATTTACATGACCAGGTTTTTTGAAAATATTCTGTATATTGTAGGTCTGTGGGTAGATTATAAATAAAGCTAAGCAGAAACACGAAAACAAGAATATGGATGACAATTGCAGGTCCATGCAGTTTCTGAATGCAATAAAAGGCTGAAGATGTTTTTTGATTCCTTTGATGATATATGATGATAAAATAAACAATGAACAATTAAATCCACTGTATCCACAGATCATCTACAATGTGCCCTATTTAGACTCTACCATTTAATCTCTGAAGTGGAAGTCTTGTATAAATGTTCCCCAAGATAACGAAACAACACTCCAGAATATCTATCCATCCCCACATAAGCAATTTTCAGTCCTGGCTCATTGCTTCCCACAGCTGTCATTCCCTTAGTCAATGCATCTTAGGACTGACTCATTGCTTTCAATGGGTGAGCTAAAATGTCATTCTTGTCGACATAACAACGACTTGGATTGGTACAATGACATCAGCAAAATAAAGTGTCCCATGGCACTTCACATAGGAAAGGACAGATATCAAATAATGGCAGGAAAGAGATTATCAAGAGCATGGTCAAAAAGCTGTACTTTGAGGATGCTTTTAAAGATAGGGACAGCACAGTTACAAAACAGTGAGATTGAAGAAGAAAATTCGGGGAAGTAACCCCAAGATAAATGGAGAGGCAGTGATGCCAGGGATTGTGGTGGCTGCCATCTCTGTTCAAAGCCCAGGTGCTGAGTGCCCAACTGTGCAGTGACAGGGGCATTCACTCTCTTATCAGGTGCCTCTTTGCCCTGTTAACTCTCTTATGGGGCTGGGGTGATGCCAGGGGCAGCCATTGCTGCTTCCCAACTCTTCACCCATCTCGCTTTGGTTGGTAACTTGTCCATCTCTTTAAGAATGTAAACCTAAACCCTTTATAAACCTTTAATGAGCTTTTAAACATTGTTAATTCGTCTCAATTACAATCCCTGTTCCACCTTTCCTTCTGCACTGGTGATTAATGCTGGCGCCAGGGATAGAGTTTTAAATTGACACACATCCCAACATTTTTGGGCCCCTTGTCTCTTCTCCATTCCCAACTTCAGAATGGATAGGCGCGGTGGCACAGTGGTCAGCACTATTGCCTCACAGCGCCAGGGACCTGGGTTCGATTCCTGGCTGGGGTCACTGTCTGTGTGGAGTTTGCATGTTCTCCCTGTGTCTGCGTGGGTTTCCTCCGGGTGCTCCAGCTTCCTCCCACAGTCCAAAGATGTGCGGGTTAGGTGGATTGGCCATGCTAAATTGTCCTTTAGTGTCAGGGGGACCAGCCAGGGTAAATGCATGGACTTATGGGGATAGGGCCTGGGTGGGTTTGTGGTCGGTGCAGACTCGATGGGATGAATGGCCTCATTCTGCAGTGTGGGATTCTATCTATCTATGGATTGTGAAAATTCAGCCCTATGATTTTGAATTTACTGAGTAGGAGCACAGAGAATGATGCAGGTGAGCAAGGGCTTGGTTGATGGATCATCAATGCTTTATTAGTGTCAGAGTCCAGACAGCGAAATTCTGGTTGTGTTGGAGTTTGTCTGCGAAAAAGAGGTTGAAGAAGTAGCAACAGAATGTGAAGTGGAAGAAAATATTTAGTTTACCTTTAAGCTGTTGCCTCCCTGCCCTCTGTGTGTTGGGGTAAAAGTTCCATAGAGAGTTAGAGCAAGAAGGGGACCATTCCGCCCATTGTGTCTGTACAAGCTGAAATAGAGTTATCAAACCTAATCTCACTTTCCAGCCTATCCATAGCCTTATAGTTTATGGCGCTTCATGTACATTTCCACGTTTTTTGAAAGCTCGATGAGGGTTTCTGCTGCCACACCCTTTTAGGCAATGAGTTCCAGACCCCCACCACCCTCAGGGTGAAAAACATCTCTCCTCAAATTAATTCTAATCCTTATGCCAATTAAATCTATGCCCCTTGGTTATTAACATTTCTGTTAAGGAAACTGGCCACTCTATCTCGGCCCCTCATATAGTTATACACCTCAATTAAAGCTCTCCGTTCCAAAGAAAACAATCTCCCCTATCTAATCTTTCCTCGTAGCTAAAATTTTCCAGTCCTGCCAACAACCTCACGCTGTATTGTGTTAAAAATAATTTCCATTTAATGTTAGCTTTGAAGGTTTCGCTTCCAAACCAATAGTGAGTCTAACCTCTGAAGACTGAACATAGTCACATCACAACCTTTGATCTGGTTAAGATGTTGTTTCCTTGGGTGAAGCAGTTTTGTTTGATCTCAGCTCATTTACTGGGAAGCAGGTGCTAACATAAACATTACAGTAATCTCAGGAGTAGTTTTATTAGCAGGAGGGTTTGCTAAAAGCATGCTTGCTTGTGACCGCCCCCCCCCCCCCCCCCCCCCCCCACACAACCTAACAAAAACTTAAATGAGCCAAGGTGACTGCAGCACTCGAAAGGTTAAATATTGCAATGGTTGTTACGTTGTCGATTTTATTTTCAGCCTTCTGGGGCAGCATGTTCTACATAATTTGCAGCTATTCAAATGATTGACATATCTACCCTAGATCCATATGTGAAGATTCACCTCATGCAGAATGCCAAGAGACTGAAGAAAAAGAAGACTACCATTAAAAAGAACACTTTGAATCCGTACTACAATGAGTCATTCAGTTTTGAAGTGCCCTTTGAACAGATTCAGGTACGGTCAAGGACTTCAATTCACTTGCATAAACCCCATTAGATTTCACTTATGTGTGTACCAACAGAATACCAACTAAAGGTGCAGGATGGATTCACACAGTTTTGAAAACTTCTGACAAGTGTAATCTTCGTGGAACAGCCTTAAATGAAGCTCGTAGCTCTGAATCATCCCTTGTGTAAAAGAAGAACTCAGATCTATGTTTTCGTCTTTCATTTTTCTGAGTTTCCATGGTAACTACCAAGGCCAACAATCCATCCCCACTACCCTTCATTTAAAAGCACTTCTGGTGTAGATGCACTTTTGAAAATTCTCCAACAATCTCTTCATTGTGCAGATTGCGATATTTTCTATTGTCAACCTCATTTCAGGCTGCTGTTTTCTAAGCAGGAGTTACTGGCTGGCAAATCAACAATCCCAGATAACCTGACCTGTTGATAATTTTTGAGTTGCATTTATCTGCGCATGTTCACATCTGCCAGAGGTTTTAACACAAATCGCTACAAGCTGCAATTACACAAATCCCTTCTTTGTATTCAGGCACTCAGCAGTCAAGATTTTCCACTGATCGCTATCTATATTTTGTCAGCAAATGTGTATTATTGATTCACATTAACATTCTGCTGATATTTTTTACATGAATGCACAAAATCTTCATGCATAACAGACAGGGAAAGAATTGTATTCACGCTGCTATTGTGATTCTTGCTTACAAAAATCCCTTAACCACCCTCACTGTTGAATTCACAGTTACTCTGTCCAATTACAGTCTGCAACCCTTGCCCTATTAAATAAACAGGAATTCTACGGTTACACTGCAACTATCCCCTCGATTGCTGAATAAACGGCAATTCCGTACAATTGTACAGGGCTTGTCCCACTGAATAAATAGGAATTCTGTTCAATTGAACAGTGCATAGCCCTTACCCAGCCGAACAAACAGGAATTCCGTACTCTTCCCCACTGAGAAACCGTTACCCTAGACAATAGAGCAATCCCATGCAATGAGTTGCACTTATCCTAATGGGTAAGCAGTAACTCTGCACAGTTACATAATAAGTAATTTCTACCTTGTAGAATGAACAGGAATTCTGTAGTTGCACAGCGCATACTACATTCAAGGGACTGTTTTGATTCCAGACTTGGTTGTATTGTTACTCCCATTATCTGATTGTATAACTGAATAAACAGGAACTCCCCGCAGTCAAAGCATGTACCTATAAAATAAACAAGAACAATATGTTACATTTTAATGAATATGATGTTGAAAATGAGTCTAGAAATTACGTTTTTTTGGGGCACAGAATTGACATTAAATAGGATGAAGGGGGAAGGGGCTTTGGAGCCAAAACTATTTCCTGCTCTCTGGCCAGATTCTGGAATTCCAAAAGTTGGATTGGATGCTTCTTCCGTCCACCTTCTCCTCCTGTTGTAACAATACATTTGGGAGCAAGACTGGAAATAAAAGGGATTGACTGCCCTCAGGAAAGCAGTTCATCATATCAGGATTTGGAGAGCAACAACATTCCTCCTTTGGGGAATTTTGATCCCCATGCACAAGCAATATGCCACCCTGAAATGCCGCTGCCCATCGTGCCATATGTGACACAAACACCTGTTAAGGTGTTACAACTAGTCCCTACCCAGGGATTTGGGACAGCTTCATTGCCCGGGTAGGTGGGCAGGTGAGATGTCCCTTCCCATTGCACATCCAACTGAACATCACTGGGGCCAGAATTCCTAGGCCATGGCCATTGGTTGAATAGAGCAACCTTGTGTCTTGCCTTTGCTATATCGGCAGTAACAATTTTCACTCTTCACCCGTTCATTTTCTAGAAAGTCCAGGTGGTCATTACTGTGCTGGATTATGACAAGTTGGGGAAGAATGAAGCGATTGGCAAGTGTTTTGTGGGATACAACGCGACTGGCGCTGAACTTCGACATTGGTCCGACATGCTTGCCAACCCTAGGCGGCCTATTGCTCAATGGCACACCCTCCAGCCTGAAGAAGAAATCGACATTGCCCTGGGAATCAAGACGTCATGATATAACACTCAGGCTATTAGGAGTTGCAGTAGTTGAATAAGCTTTGAACAGCCGTTTGTTTTTTGTGGCTATTTGTAAAATATATAACACACAAGTTGTTGACGAACCTACACATGTACCTGTTTCAGGATGTCACAGTATGCTCAGAATAACCTTGAATAAGCCCAGGTGTTTCTCTACTTTTCAGGCAGTCTGTGCTCAATGATTATATTCAAGGGACTGTTTTTATTCCAGACCTGGTTGTATCGTTATTTCCATTATCTGATTGTGTAGCGTCGTGCCTATGTTGTCAGGAGAAAGTTGGAAAGAAAGGGAGCAAGAACCACAGGGGGAAGAACGGATGGCGAAAAAATACATTGAAAACAAAAGAAGAAAGAAAATGAAAAGATACAAAGATGATGGAATGAAGGAAAGGAAAGGGAAAGGTGTATACAGCGACCCCCTAAAAAGGTGATCAGTGACTGCAGTGAACAGGCAGAATTCTATTTTGTGAACAGGAGTATGATCTGTTGAATAAAACTTAAGTTATTGTTCCTCATGCTTCTGTACCTGGTGGTGGTGATTGAAACATTGCCGAGCTCCTGTTCAAATCAGAACAGGATAGCAATATGCTTACATACTTGACAATATCTTCATACCAGTTATTTCTCTATTACAATATCACACAAGTCTGAGCCAATATCAAAATGACTTTTATTTATATAATTTCCACTTATATAGCACCTTCAATGTAATAAAACATCTCAAGGCACTTCACAAGGTGGGTGGAACGGTGACACAGTGTTAGCATTGCTGTCTCACAGCGCCAGGGACCTGGGTTCGATTCCTGGCTTGGGTCACTGTCTGTGTGGAGTTTGCACATTCTCCCCGTGTCTGCGTGGGTTTCCTCTGGGTGCTCCAGTTTCCCCCCACAGTCTGAAAGACGTGCTGGTTAGGTGCATTGACCCGAAAAGGTGCCGGAGTGTGGCGACTCGGGAAATTTCACAGTAACTTCATTGCAGTGTTAATGTAAGTCTTGTGGCTAATAAATAAACTTTAACTTTAAGAGCCATTGTAAAACAAAACACAATTCAAAGTCACATAAGGAAGGCCAAAGGTTTGGAAGAAGATGTACGTTTTAAGAAGTGTCTTAAAGGAGGAATGCGATGTGGAGAGATCCAGGGAGGGAATTCCAGAGTTTAAGACTCTGAGCAGCTGAATGCAAGGCCACCAGTGGTGAAGCAATTAAAATCAGTGATGTTCAAGAGGCCAGATTTGGAGCAGTGCTAATATTTTGGAGGGTTGTAGAGCAAGAGGAAATTATAAATGTAGCAATTACAGAGATAGAGCCACTTTTATCAGGTAAGTTTGCATAGAAATAACAAACAACAAAGGACCATATCCCACTTTCTTTTCCATAAGAGCTCAAGTGTTCTTTAAATGGAATCTCTTCTGATTAATTTAAGAGCAGATGTTGAGAGCTATGCAAGCTGTTTTGTATCGCCAAGCAGAAGCTTCACCGGAATGACTACAAAAGTTTACAGACAGGCATATACTCAGGGGAGATGATTGATAGTCACACCAAACAGCAGTAGAGCCCATTAAATGATCAGTGAAGACCTTTAGAGTCTATTAAATGATCAGTAAATTGAAATTACAGATAAAAGACCAGCTGCCAGTCCAGATGAGTCTCTGAAGCCGGTGAGCACCACAGAAAAAGAGGTTGCAATGCACCAACAGAAAAATAACTAAACTTGTAAAGTGGAATTTTCTGATTTCTTGTGCAGAGTGGACCAGCAGGCAGGAAGCTTGTGGGGGGGCGGTGGGATCTGCCACCCTAAGGATGACAGATGTTTAGCCACTCAGTGCAAAAAAAGGTTGAGGTGACTCCCATGACAGAACTAAAGAACTAACCCCCCACCCCCTCCATTATGGAGATCAGGGGCCTGTGCCCAGGGACAATGCCAAGATACTGGCACAACCCTCCCGTCCCAGGAGCTGTGCTCAAGGTGCACATCATGGGGGACCTGTCGTGATTCATATTGGCATGCCTTCACACAAATGGGCAATCCAATGGTGATGTTGGGGGGGGAGTGGGGCTATCAGGCATAAAGGCCTTATAATTATATTTAAATCTATGCAATTGGGATCCCGACTTTCAAAGTCAGGATTCCCCTTACGTCACCAGCGGGGCTGGGGACAATTGATCAGGGAAATCCCAACGGCACAAAAGCTGTTTTGGGACACCTGCGGGATTTTCCATCCCCACCGCCGTCCCTGCATCCCCCCAAAAATGGGAGCAGAAAATCCCCTCCATAGAATATTACAGGAGGAGGACATTTGGGCCATCCACTCCGTGCCAGCTCTTTGACAGAGCTCTCCAATTAATTCAATCCCTTGTCCTTTTCCTCAGCTCTACAATTTGTCCCCTTCAAGCATTCAATCCATTCCTATTGAATCTGCTTTCACACCCATTCAGGCAATGTGTTCCTAATCACAAGGACTTAGTATGTTTTTTTAAATTCTCATCTCGCCTCTGGCTCTTTTGTCATTTCCTTTAAATTTCATGCAATTTCTTTTTGAACAGTTTGTCATTTGGATCCCATTCTATGCAGGGATGTTATGTAATATTTGTCACGATTACTTGTGGTGCATGTGGTGATTTGTGGATGATTTTCTTCATTACTGGATAACAGCCGAGCAAATGTATTAATCGCTGTAAGTGTAGCCTAGTAATTGCTTGGTAAGGTCAGAGGGTAATCACTCAATCCATTCATTTGGCATCTGTGCATCTGCAATTTTAGTGACAGCATTAATCTGTTCATTTTTAATGGGTTACCATGTGGGTTAATACAGCAAGAAGTTTAACAACACCAGGTTAAAGTCCAACAGGTTTATTTGGTAGCAAAAGCCACACAAGCTTTCGGAGCTCCAAGCCCCTTCTTCAGGTGAGTGGGAATTCTGTTCACAAACAGAGCATATAAAGACACAAACTCAATTTACATGAATAATGGTTGGAATGCAAATAAATTGAGTTTGTGTCTTTATATGCTCTGTTTGTGAACAGAATTCCCACTCACCTGAAGAAGGGGCTTGGAGCTCCGAACGCTTGTGTGGCTTTTGCTACCAAATAAACCTGTTGGACTTTAACCTGGTGTTGTTAAACTTCTTACTGTGTTTACCCCAGTCCAACGCCGGCATCTCCACATCGTTAATACAGCAGACAGGGGAATGACACACAAACATGTTAATCATTTATCCATCAACCTCACCAGCAGCAATCTCAAGGCTTGCACCTCGCGTCACCATCCATACCCAAAACCATGAGCGGATTTCCCCAAAAAATCATAACGGCGAGAAAAATGAAGTGAACTATGCTGGTTTCTGAGGCATGCTCCGCTTTGCAATCTTTCAACACTCAGTCACTTTTTTGGAGAGTTGGGAACTTGGCGCTGGTACAGCAGCGGAACCTAAACACGCCGGTGAAAACAGCTTCAGAGCGCTCAGCCGCCATGTCACAAGAGCGCCCCGATCTCACTGGAAGATTCCCCCTCCCCAATGGACATTGGACCCCTTCACAGCGGCATGTTCTTTCCCCCAGCCGGGACATGAGGGCCTTCCCAATAGATCTCCTGACATGCCCCTCATCATGCACCCCCATCAAGACCCCTGGAAAGCCTTACCCCCATCATGGCACCCTTCATGATTCACCCTTGCATGACATCCCTGCATAGCCTCACCATATAGCCCCACCCAATCATTGCCCCCACCCCTGGCACACCGGCAGTGCCTGATGTCTGCTGCCAGGGTGTTTGTTGAGCACTGCAGGAGGGGCTGTTGGGTACCGCCAGGTGGTTACTGCCCGACAGGCACCGTCCGGTCATGCCCCCGACCACCCAGGGGCCTTGATGACCTCCGAGTCTCCCGACATGACCAGCTCGCCAGGTCTGCGCAAGTGCAGACCAGTGGTGATTCACACTGGTGTGACGTCTCATTGGAGAGATGGGAAGCATCCAGAAGGTGGGGAAGCATGCGTGCCAAACTCCCTGATGTTATTGAAATCCAGTCAATCTTTTGCGCCAATCGGAAGGTGTGTCTACATCAATGGGGGCAAAGTAAAAATGGTCGAGAGCTTCAAGTTTTTAGGTGTCCAGATCACCAACAATCTGTCCTGGTCCCCCCATGCCGACATTATAGTTAAGAAAGCCCACGAATGCCTCTACTTTCTCAGAAGACTAAGGAAATTTGGCATGTCAGCTACAACTCTCACCAATTTTTACAGATGCACCATAGAAAGCATTCTTTCTGGTTGTATCACAGCTTGGTATGGCTCCTGCTCTGCCCAAGACCGCAAGAAACTACAAAAGGTCGTGAGTGTAGCCCAATCCATCACGCAAACCAGCCTCCCATCCATTGACTCTGTCTACACTTCCCGCTGCCTCGGAAAAGCAGCCAGCATAATTAAGGACCCCACGCACCCTGGACATTCACTCTTCCACCTTCTTCCTTCGGGAAAAATATACAAATGTCTGAGGCTACGTACCAACCGACTCAAGAACAGCTTCTTCCCTGCTGCCATCAGACTTTTGAATGGACCTAGCTTGCATTAAGCTGATCTTTCCCTACACCCTAGCTATGACTGTAACACTACATTCTGCACTCTCTCCTTCTCTATGAACGGCTTGCTTTGGCTGTATAGCACACAAGAAACAATACTGTATACTAATACATGTGACAATAATAAATCAAATCAAAAAGGTGCCGGGAAGATCAAAAACCATTTTGTGCCAGGCACAAATTGGACTTTTAGCTTTCCTCGCTATTTTCCCAGCTGGCCAAACTGATTGCCGGGCACGGTGAGGTTAGGGTGGCCATTTCCAAATTTCCAAAAAGGAGGACAAAGATGGCAGCCGCGCGTGCGCACTGCTGCACATGGCCCCACGAAAGATGGCACTGCGTGTGCGCACCGCTGCATATCGCATCCAATTAAGATGGCGGCCGTTAATGCGGAGCTGAACAGTGGAGTTAAGGCCTGGCTCGGTGCAAACATGACATTGGGAAACTCTTTTTCGGGGTTTGGGCTTGTACAACATGCTTATAAAGCCTTCCTCATCACCCTCCAGATTCATCGCTCCCTGATCTCCGCCATTATTCTCTTACCGTTTGTCAATACGAGAGGTAAACCCTGATCTGCCTCCCCATGACTCGCACTGCGCATGCTTAAATCAACATGCAGCTCTGCCTTCCCTCATTCGATCCGATTGGCAGTCCCACTGCTCTTCCTATTGGCCCGGTGCTGCCGTCAATCAGTACCCGGGCATTGTGACCCAAAAAAGGAGGACAAATTAACGTCCGGCTCGAGATGGGGCCGGACGGAGGACAGAGTGCTCAAAAGCTGAACTGTCCGCCCTAAAGCCGGACGTCTGGCCTCCCTAGGTGAGGTGGTAAAATCGCACCCCATATCCCAACAACCAATGGTGTAGATCATCAAGCCACTTCCTGTTTCATTTGGTTTAGAGCACTGAGTAATTCTGCACACAGAACTGTGTGTGGATCTCTTCAAATTCAGAGGACTTTGGTTAAGATGTCAGCTGAGTGCCACAAAACACTTTAGTGCAGCTCACTACTGTCTAGAAAAATTGCATTTCTTAATGTAAAAAATTTAGTGCGGTTTCCTGTTGTCACAGGGTAATGAGCTAAGTTACAAGTCTATAGTAGCTAATTGGAAATCTCATTAAAGTATATAAAATATTAAGTAGTTTAGATTAGGTGTACCCAGGATATTACTTCAAAGTAGGGCAAGCCAGTAGGACATAGAAAAGGAAAAGCAATTACAGGAAGAACTTTACACAAAAAGATGATCGATGTTTGGGATAATGTGTCGGGTGGATGTTGCAGAGATTCAAGTGGATGTTAGGGTGGGAGAGTAAGGTTCAGCGGGCCCCATGATCCTTTCTCTTCTTAGTGTCTTATGGACATAAGCAGATGGCAAACTATTTTGCAAACCTGTTTTCTTATTGTGTTAGGGTGCCCCTTTGAGGAGAAAGTTGACCACTACAGATGTTGTATATTTCTTTTCCAATCTTTCAAAGTCCTGATTTCCTTTACTGAAATTGTTATCTCTACAATGATAAATTTTATTTAATTCCTCATTTATCTTCTGTGGAGTCTTCCTGCACCAGGTAGGACAGGCTCCAGCACTAACAATGGTCATTTAGGAAGGGCAATTAGCTTTCTAATTCTGCTTAACACTTCTTACTTGACAGCCACTGATCAGGTCACGAATTCGCCATGAGAATTGTAACCAACTAGTCACGACACTTCCTGGGGGAGAAGAGGGATTTACTTGAGATATTCCCTGTGCAATTCTGAGGAATTTGTACAATTTATATCCACACAGTGCCCTTAACATTCAAGGTGCTTCATCGAAACATGGTCAAACAATACAAAAGGCTGCCTCAGGTTGCCATCTTTCAGAGGAAATATTAAACTGGGGCCTTGTCTGCCCTGACAAGTGGAGATAAAAAATATCATGGTGTCATTTCAAAGAGAATTGACTGACTGGCAGAAGGCAGAGAGTGGGGATAAAGCGGTCTTTTTCAGGATGACAGCCGGTTCTCCCTGGTGGCCTAGGTCAGGATTCTATCCTTAATCAACATCCATGCAGCAGATTACCGATTATAGCATTACTATTTGTGGGCAATTGCTATGCATGAATTTTCAGGGTATGAACTGCTCCAGTTCAGTTTCTATTCAATCGTAACCCCCCCACCCCCAGGATGTTGTTAATGGGGGATTCAGTGATCCGGCGCCATTAAACATCAAGGGAGATGGTTATATTCTCTCTTGTTGGAGATGGTCATTGTTTGGCACTTATGTGGAGCAATTTAAGGGAGAGATTTTGCTGAAATATGTTTATTTCATCATTTCGGCCAGAAGTACCCACGCTAACATCTTTGTTGACCATTTAGGGGCCACATACAAAGAAAGAACCTGAATTTACATGGCATCTTGCACATCCGCAGTACATTCTAAAAGCTCTGTGTCTTACATTTCCAATATAGTCATTATTAGAACATAGGGGAAGGGGCAGCCAATTAATAAGCAGCAAGGGAAATCAAAGCAAGGTGATAAAAGGTCAAACTATTTTATTGATGTCGGTTGAAGGTTAAGCAGTGGCCAAGATATTGCTTATTTTTAATTAATAGCATGGAATTCTTTACATTGACCTGAGATAGGACCTCAGTTTAACACCTCTGAAAGACAGTATGTCCTCAAAGCTGTACTAAGGCGTCATTTTTTTATTCATTCAGGGATTTGTGGGTATCATTGGTTTGGCTAGCATTTTTTGTCCAGAGTGTCAGAGTGGTTAGCATTGCTGCCTCACAGCGCCGGGACCTGGGTTCAATTCTGGTCTTGGGTCACTGTCTGCGCAGAGTCTGCACATTCTCCCCGTGTCTGCGTGGGTTTCCTCCGGGTGCTCCGGTTTCCTCCCATAGTCTGAAAGACATGCTGGTTAGGTGCACTGACCCGAACAGGCGCAGGAGTGTGATGACTAGGGGAATTTCACAGCAACTTCATTGCAGTGTTAATGTAAACCTTACTTGTGACTAATAAATAATAAATAAACATCGAGAGACCACAGGTAAATCAAAGGAATGCGGATAGTGAGGGGGAGGGGGGCAAACTCCAACCTATAGTAAAGGTGAAGTACCATCACCTTGAAATCCCAGCACAGTGGCGTTGTGCAAAATAAGATTGTTTCTGTCTGGGATGAGTATGAGGCAGTTTGGGAGGACAGCTACACTGGGCTACAAGGCTCCTTGGGTTGCACACTCACTTGTTGAATGGTCAAGATCCAGTCGCTCACAAGGAACAGAGGCTTTGTACATCATATATGCCACATTCTTCGTGAAGACCTGATGGAGTTGGAGGTGGAGTTGGAGGGTTCCCCTTTCCGATAGCCTTGGTGGTGACGGTAGCAGTCAATTTATTTACTTCTGGGTCTTTCCAGGGATCATCAGGGAATCTATGCGGAATTTCTCAATCAGCAACATATTGCTGCATAAAGGAGGCCACTGCTGCCCTTTACAGTAAGGCCCATCATTATGTCAGGCTTGCTCTGGACGAGGATAGCCAGGCTAAAAGATTTACTGGCTTCACAGCCATTTCAGTCTTCCCAAGAATGCAACAGACAACGTTCATGTGGCTTCACGGGCTCCCTGGCAGCAGCCCCTACTGATTATAAACAGCAAGGGCTACCATACCATCAACATGCTACTCATGTGTGACCACTGAAAGCATACTGCACATGTATGCATGGTTGCCTAGGAGTTGCCATGACTCCTACATCCTGAGTCACTCCCAGGTGCCTGGGATTTTCAAGGGGCTTGAATGTCTGCAGGGATGGTTGCTGGGGGATAAGGGCCATCCACTTCAAATGCTTTCGCAGCGCAGCCCCCCCCCCCCCCCATCCCACCACCACCACCCCCGTGTCACTGACTAGGTCAGCATTTTTTGCCCATTGCTTATTGAATGACCAGTTGAGCAGTTTTAAGAGGATTAAGGAGTCAATTGCATTGGTGTGAGACTGGAATAACGTGGCAGGACAGGCAGTGTAAGGACAGCAGGTTTCATTCTGAAAGAGAAAATGCTGGAAAATCTCAACAGGTTTGTAAGGAGAGAAACGAGCTGACATTTTGAATCCAGATGACCCTTTGTCTACATAGCTTTGTGACACTACGGGACAATTTAGCATGGCCAATCCACCTAAACTGCACCTCTTGGGACAATAAGTGGCAATTTAGTATGGACAATCTACCTAAACTGCACCTCTACTAAGTGACAATTTAGCATGGTCAATCCACCTAACCTGCAGATCTGGTTTAAGATTCCAGCATCTGCAGTAATTTGCTTTTATTTAGGCGTCATTCTAAACCAGTTGTTTTTTTTGTGCTTATCCAGCTGTTTCGTTCTTACCTTAACGGAAATCAGCTTTTCATTTCCAAATCATTTCAGAAACAAATATCAAACTCTCTGGTGGGATTTGAATTCAACACCCTCTAGATAACAGATCCAGTAACATAAAAAGCCCACTCAATATTCCAATATCTTAACTTGTTGATGCCATCAAATCTAAGCTGCAGCAGAAACAGGCGCTGTACAGCAGCAATTCTCATGCGGCATGTGTTTCAATCTGCACCATCGGGCAAACTGTCACTTCATAGCAAGTAAAATGAAAGGCATTTAACATTGAAATACAGAAAAATAAAATCTGCTGCCACCTGAAACTGGAAATGTAGGAAATACGTAATTAACCACAAACATTTCCTGATTTACAGTAATCTCTCTGCTGATATGAGGATATTTTTTGAGCCATTCCAACCAGTGGTTAGCACGGCAGCGTCAGGGACCCAGGTTCAATTCTAGCCTTGGGTCACTGACTGTGCGGAGTCTGCACGTTCTCCCCGTGTCTGCGTGGGTTTCCTCCGGGTGCTCCCGTTTCCTCCCACAGAGCAAAGATGTGCAGGTTAGGTGGATTGGCCATGATACATTGCTCCTTAGTGTCCAAAGATGTGCAGGTTAGGCAGATTGGCCATGGTAAATTGCTCCTTAGTGTCCAAAGATGTGTAGGTTAGGTGGATTTGCCATGGTAAAATGTGCAGGGTTATGGAGATAAGGCAGGGGAGTGGGCCTGTATAAGCTGCTCTGTTGTAAAGTCGGTGCTGCCTCAATGGGCCAAATGACCTCCTTCTGCACCCTAAGGATTCTATGATTCTAGGGCTATAATGTGTCCCCCAATGCAATTTACTTCTCAATGATAATCTTAAATCCTTGGAACATTATGGAGCAGAAAGATACCTTTCTTGGGGGATCAATTGGGTTGAGTACTGGCAGAGCCTGCCATGTCTTTGCAAAGACAGAAGGATTGAATGATCATTTCCCATTTTCAACCCATTATTTCTGGTTGCTTCCTTAGACTGTTGTCTGCATCTTTTATTCATTCATGGGACATGGGAATCGCTGGCGGGCCAACATTTATTGCCCATCCCTAGTTGCCCAAGGGCAGTCGAGAGTCAACCACATTGCTGTGGCTCTGGAGTCACATATAGGCCAGACCGGGTAAGGACAGTAGATTTCCTTCCTTAAAGGACATTAGTGAACCAGATGGGTTTTTCCGACAATCGACAATGGTTTCATGGTCATCAGTAGATTCTTAATTCCAGATATTTTTTATTGTATTCAAAATCCACCGTCTGCCGCAGCGGGATTCAAACCCGGGACCCCAGAACATTAGTTGAATTTCTAGATGAATAGTCTCGCGACAATACCACTCGGTCGGTCATCACCTCCCCATGCTTGTTTTATTCCCAGCTGAGCAGAGGCATAGGGGCCACTTATTGCCTTCAGAATGATTGAATGATTAATTCACACAATCTCGCTTGTGTGAATTGCAGAAAAATTACTGCACTCGTAATACCTTGTAGCTTTTACCCTCAGCATTTCTATAGTATTTCCCCCAATCACAGGAAATCTCAAACTGCTGAACAACCAATGAAACACCTCTACCAAACCTCCCCTCAACTCTCTCTTTTCTAAGAAAAATGGGGATGTTCATGTGAAGGAGCTTAAACACCTTTCTCAGGAGGCTAAGGAAATTCGGCATGTTCGCTACGACCCTCACCAATTTTTACAGAAGCACCATAGAAAGAAAGCATCTTTTCCGTATGTATCACAGCTTGGTATGGCTCCTGCTCTACCCAAGACCGCAAGAAACCCTACAAAGGGTTGTGAACGTAGCCCAGTTCATCACGCAAACCAGCCTCCCATCCATTGACACTGTTTACACTTCCCGCTGCCTCGGAAAAGCAGCCAGCATAATTAAGGACCCCCACACACTACGGACATTCTCTCTTCCACCTTCTTCCGTCGGGAAAAAGATACAAAATTCTGAGGTCACGTACCAACCGACTCAAGAACAGCTTCTTCCCTGCTGCCATCAGACTTTTGAATGGACCTACCTCGCATTAAGTTGATCTTTCTCTACAGCCTAGCTATGACTGTAACGCTACATTCTGCACTCTCTTTTCCTTCTCCTCTATGTACTCTATGAATGGTATGCTTTGTCGTATAGTGCACAATAAACTACAGGAAACGAGAGAGTGCAGTTATAGTTAGGGTGCAGAGAAATATCAACTTAATGTGAGTCAGGTCCATTCAAAAGTCTGATGGCAGCAGGGAAGAAGCTGTTTTTGAGTAGGTTGGTATGTGATCTCAGACTTTTGTATCTTTTTCCCATCGGAAGAAGGTGGAAGAGAGAATGTCCGGGGTGCGTGGGGTCTTTAATTATGCTGGCTGCTTTGCCGAGGCAGCGCGAAGTGTAGATGGAGTCAATGGATGGGAGGCTGGTTTGCGTGATGGATTGGGCTACATTCACAATCCTTTGTAGTTTCCTGTGGGCAGAGCAGGAACCATACTAAGGTTCATTGCAGTGTTAATGTAAGCCAATTTGTGACACTGATAAATAAACTTCAAACAAACCAGTATAGGGGTAGTTGGGCCGAATGGTCATCTCTCTGCTTCCAGCTCCAGTCTGAGTCACTACCGCCAGTTATCCTGGCGGTGGCGCTGCTCGCGCCTGCGCCCTCTGCTGGCGGGGCGCCGGGATTTCTAACGGTCGCGGCGCTTGTTGTCCGTTAGCGAGCCCGTCGCCATGGAGACCGCGTCTCCCGCGAACCTAAAGCCCCACCTCCTTCCCGGCCTGATTGGCTAGTTTCCCTGGGCAACAGGAAGGTCCCGCCCGTTGTTGTGATTCGATTGGTGGAACCAACCTGTCAATCATACCCGGCGCATCCGCTTTACTTCGGCCCGTGGTGAGGATTTGAGCGGCTTTTAGTTATATTCTTGAATTCGCCCCAAAACTGGGTGTTGCCCTGCAGCGTGTCCAGTGCTGTAGGGTCATGCTGGCATGGGGCTCATTGAAAGGTGATGGGGTCATGCACTGGCATTGGGGTCATGGGCTGGCATTGGTGTCATGGACTGGCATGGGTTCACTGAAAGGTGATAGGGTCATGGGCTGGCATTGGGGTCATGCTGGCATGGGGTCACTGAAAGGTGATAGGGTCATGGACTGGCATTGGGGTCATGGGCTACCATTGGGGTCATGCTGGCATTGGGGTAATTGAAAGGTATTGGGGTCATGCTGACATTGGGGTCATTGAAAGGTGATGGGGTCATGGATTGGAATTGGGGTCATTGAAAGGTAATGGTGTCATGCTGGGCATTGAGGCATTGGAGGGTGATGGGACCATGGACTGGCATTGGGGTCATTGAAAGGTGATGGCGTCATGCTGGCATTGGGATTATTGATTGGCATTGGGGTTATTGAAAGGTGATGGGGTCGTGGACTGGCATTGGGGTCATTGAAAGGTAATGGGATCATGCTGGGCATTGGGATTATAGATTGGCAGTGGGGTCATTGAAAGACAATGGGGTTATGCTGGGCATTGGGGCATTGGAAGGTGATGGGGTCATGCTGGTATTGGGGTTATTGAAAGGTGATGCGGTCATACTGGCATTGGGATTATAGATTGGCATTGGGGTCATTGAAAGGTGATGGGGCCATGGATTGGCATTGAAGTCATTGAACAGTGATGGGGGTCATACTGGCACTGGGATTATAGATTGGAGTCCTGAGCTGGCATTGGGTCAATGACTAAAATTGGAGTCATGGAAAAGCATTGGGGTCATAGGCTGGTGTTGGGGTCATGGACAAGTGATGGTCTGACCACCAGGGTCATATTCTGATTACGGGTTCATGTATTGGTGATATGGTATTGAATCTGGCATGGTGTAACGGTACTGATTTACATGATCTGCTGGGGATTTGAACTGACAGTGGGATTTGATAATCTGGTGATTAGGGGAATGGTCTAGTGGGGTTATAAACTAATGCAGACCAGGCAAGGGAGTCCACATGGCTTGTGATAGCTGCTAGCTTTGCTGCTGATGCAAATTCTTATAAACCCTTAACGAATGTTTCCTCAAGATATATGAACATACAAATTAGGAGCAGGAGTTTTTGGTCCCTTGAGCCTGCTCTGTCATACAGTTAAGATCATGGCTGATCTGATTGTGTTTTCAACTCCACATGCCCGCCTACCCTTGATAACTTATCACTCCCTTACTCATCAAGAATCTAACTACCTCTGCCTTAAAACTATTCAAAGATTCTTCTTCCACATTGAGGAAGACAGTTCCAAAGATTCACAACACTCAAGAGAAAAAAAATTCTCCTCATCTCTATTGTAAATGGGTGACCCCTGATTTTTAAACAGTGACCCCTAGTTCTAGATTATCTGAAAAGAGAAAACATCCTTTCCACATCCACCTTGTCAATGCCCCACAGGATCTCATGGGGCGAATTTTCCCGTCGTGCCCGCCACGGAATCATAGTGGGCGAGGGCAGACTATGCAAAGGTCCGTTGACTTCGGGTGGGATTTTCCGGTTTTGGGGCAAGCGCGGCTGGAAAATCCCACCCTATGGGATTCCAATGGGTGGAATTTTACCAGCTCGCCCCATCCATCGATTTCTTGGCTCTCGCGATTTTACGAGAGCCAGATTTCTGGCGAGAGGCTGAATAATGTATTTAAATATACTCAAATTCTACTTTACATGTGTTTAGTGAGCCCGGCGCTCAATTGTTCGGGTTCACTTGCCTTTATGACCTCGCGGGGAGAGGTTCTCTCCGCGAGGAAAACACCTACTCCCAATGAAAGGGTGTAGTCATGTTGGACTTGCCGATGGAATCGGAGGCCATTGAGGCCCTCTGGAGAGGCTCGGTGCAGGAGGACTGCCCCTTGGGCAGTGCCAACCCAGCAGTGCCAGCCTGGCACCTGGGCAATGCCCCACATGGCACCTGGGCAATGCCCACATGGCACCTAGGCAATGGTCGCTGGGCAGTGCCAGGGGGTGGGGCAGGGTCTATGGGGACGGGCATGAAGAGGAAGGCGGTGGGGGTCTGCTGCCACTCTGCAACAGGATCGGAGCGTGGGAGGGACGTTGCACACTCTGCAAATGCAATTGGATCAGGGGGAGGAGTCTGCAATCGGTCTGGGCGGCGGTGGATAGATGTCCGTGCACTGTGGGGCCTGCGATCGGCCTGGGCCCCTGCAATTGCTGGGGGGGAGCTGGTTGAGGCTCTCTGGGCCCGATTTTACCATCGCATTGCACCCGTTTTTGGGCGCATAAACTTGGTAAAGTCGGGCGTGAGGCAAGTAGCGTGGTCCATACCTGCCTCTGCGCCAGTCCCCTCTTTACCAAGGCCCGAAAATGGCTGCAATCGGGACCGCACCTGAAATGGGCGCAACGGTCATTTAAATACATTTGCATGCATTTAAATTGACTTAATGGGCTGCACACCCAACTTTACCGACACTTCCCCCTTTATCACCGTATTCGCCCATTCAGTTTCGGCATGAAACAGACATGCTCCACAAAAGTCCGATTCGGGCGCTCCAGTTAGTGAGGCGGTAAGTGCCGAGCGTCCAACAGCTCTCTGCTTGAGATCGGTGGGGGTCGAGGGGAAGAGTTGTGAGTCCGACGGCCCTTTGCTTCACATCAGTGGAGGGGGAAGGGGGGTCCGCTGCCACTCTGCGTGTGATCAGTGAAGGGGAAGGGGGGTCCACTGCCACTCTGCGTGTGATCAGTGAGAGGAAGGGGAGGTCCGCTGCCATTCTGCCTGTGATCGGTGGGGGGAGGGAGGGGGCCGCGATCGGTGGCGGTTGGGTGGGGGGATAAGGGGGCCAGTAATGTTGTGGGGGTGTGGCAATGTCTGTGGGGGCCAGGGGGAGGCATTATCCAGCCCAGGAACGATGTGGCAGGGGAGCCGCATTCTATCTTTTTTTTTCTGCGCATGTGGAGTTGGAGGTGCCGATTGGAGCTGCAGGATTTCGGGCGTGTTAAGCCCCACCCATAGGCTTCTGCAGTGCAATTCGGAATCACTGATATTTTTTCAGGCAGAGTTCATATGGAGGTGCCTGAGAATGGGTCTAAAAGTCAGATCTAAAGTGGGAAGGTGATCAGCCAGATGTCGTGGTACACGTCGGTACCAATGACGTGGGAAGGAAGAGTGAGGAGGTCCTAAAGAGTGAGTACAAAGAGCTTGGAAGGAAGTTTAAAAGCAGGACCCCGAGGGTAGTAATCTCAGGATTGCTACCTGAGCCACATGCCAGTGAGGGCAGGAGTAGGATGCTTGGGCGGATAAACACATGGCTGAGGAACTGGTGCAGGGGGCAGGGTTTCCAATTCTTGGATCATTGGGACCTCTTTTGGGGCAGGTGGGACCTGTACTAGAGAGACGGGTTACACCTAAACTCCAAGGGGACCAATATACTTGCAGGGAGATTTGCTAGTGTTATTGGGGAGCGTTTAAACTAGATTTGCAGGAGGATGGGAACCAGAGTGCCAGAGCAGATAGTGGAGCAGGGGTAAAAAGACAGGTTAGTTCAAGCAAAATCACAAATGGAAGGGTAGAGTGTGGTGGAAATAATTTTTTGAGGTGTGTCTATTTCAATGCCAGGAGTATTGTGGGGAAGGCAGATGAGCTGAAGGCGTGGATAGACACATGGAAATATGACATTATAGCCATTAGTGAAACTTGGCTACAGGAGGGGCAGGACTGGCAGCTCAATGTTCCAGGGTTCCAATGTTTCAGGCGGGATAGAGGCAGAGGGATAAAAGGTGGGGGGGTGGCATTGTTGGTCAGGGAAAATGTTCCAGCGGTACTCAGGCAGGATAGTTTAGGGAGCTTGTCTACAGAGGCCCTATGGGTGGAGCTGAGAAACAGGAAAGGTATGACCACATTAATGGGCTTGTATTATAGACCACCCAATAGTCAGTGAGAATTGGAGGAGCAAATCAGCGGAGAGATAGCTGACAACTGCAAGAAACACAAAGTTGTGATAGTAGGGGATTTTAATTTTCCACATATAGATTGGGACTCGCATACTGTTAAAGGTTTAGACGGGGTAGAGTTAGTAAAATGTGTTCAGGAGAATTTTCTACATCAGTATATAGAGGTGCCAACTAGAGAGGATGCGATATTGGATCTCCTATTGGGAAATGAGTTAGGGCAGGTGATGGATGTGAGTGTGAGGGAACACTTTGGATCCAGTGATCATAATGCCATTAGTTTCAACCTGATCGTGGATAAGGATAGATCTGGTCCTCGGGTTGAAGTTCTGAACTGGAAAAAGGCCAAATTTGATGAAATGAGAAGGGATCTGGGAAGTGTGGATTGGCACAGGCTGTTCTCTGGTAAGGATGTAAATGGAAAGTGGGAAGCCTTCAAAGGAGAAATTTTGAGAGTGCAGAGTTTGTATGTTCCTGTCAGGATTAAAGGCAAAGTAAATAGGAATAAGGAACCTTGGTTCTCGAGGGAGATTGTAACACTGATTAAGAGGAAGAGAGAGTTGTATGAAATGTACAGGCAGCAAGGAACACATCAGATGCTCGAGGAGTATAAAAAGTGCAAGAAGCTACTTAAGAGGGAAATCAGGAGGGCTAAAAGAAGACATGAGGTTGCTTTGGCAGACAGAGTGAAGGAAAATCCAAAGAGCTTCTATAGGTATGTTAGGAGCAAAAGGATAGTGAGGGATAAAATTGGTCCTCTTGAAGACCAGAGTGGTAGACTGTGTATGGAACCAAAAGAGATGGGGGAGATACTAAATGTTTTTTTTGCATCCGTATTTACCGAGGAAACGGGCATGGAGTCTACGGATATAGGGCAAACTGGTAGGGAGGCCATGGAACCTTTACAGATTAAAGGGGAGGAGGTGCTCGCTGTCTTGAGGCAAATCAGAGTGGATAAATCCCCAGGACCGGACAGGGTATTCCCACGGACCTTGAGGGAAGCTAGTGTTGAACTTGCAGGGGCCCTGGCAGACATATTTAAAATGTCAGTATTCACGGGGGAGGTGCCGGATGATTGGAGGGTGGCTCATGTTGTTCCGTTGTTTAAAAAAGGTTCCAAAAGAAATCCGGGAAATTATCGGCCAGTAAGTTTGACGTCGGTGGTGGGCAAGTTATTGGAAGGTGTGATAAGGGATAGGATCTACAAATATTTGGATAGACCGGGACTTATTAGGGAGAGTCAACATGGCTTTGTGCGCGGTAGGTCATGTTTGACCAATCTATTAGAGTTTTTCGAGGAGGTTACCAGGAAAGTGGATGAAGGGAAGGTGGTGGATGTTGTCTACCTGGATTTCAGCAAGGCCTTTGACAAGGTCCCTCATGGGAGGTTAGTTAGGAAGGTTCAGTCGCTAGGTATACATGGAGAGGTAGTAAATTGGATAAGACACTGGCTCAATGGACGGCCTCAACCGGGATATTGGGTAAGACACTGGATATTGGGTTTATGTCACACTATTTCACATAAATATTTCTGCTTTTTTCCTCCTGAGTCTTTATCATGCGATCCTAGAATCAGAATTTATGTCACACTATTTGTAACTCCCACAGTTGCGTGGACCTGCAGAGTTTCACTGGCTGTCTTGTCTGGAGACAATACACATCTTTTTAGCCTGTCTTGATGCTCTCTCCACTCCCATTGTTTTGTTTCTTAAAGACTGGATTAGTTGTAAGTATTCGCATTCCAACCATTATTCATGTAAATTGAGTCTGTGTCTTATAAGTTCTGTTTGTGAACAGAATTCCCACTCACCTGAAGAAGGGGCTCAGAGCCTCGAAAGCTTGTGGGGCTTTTGCTACCAAATAAACCTGTTGGACTTTAACCTGGTGTTGTTAAACTTCTTTCAATGGAAGAAGCCAGAGAGTGGTTGTGGAGGATTGCTTCTCTGAGTGGAGGCCTGTGACTAGTGGTGTGCCGCAGGGATCGGTGTTGGGTCCATTGTTGTTTGTCATCTATATCAATGATCTGGATGATAATGTGGTAAATTGGATCAGCAAGTTTGCTGATGATACAAAGATTGGAGGTGTAGTGGACAGTGAGGAAGGTTTTCAAAGCTTGCAGAGGGATTTGGACCAACTAGAAAAATGGGCTGAAAAATGGCAAATGGAATTTAACGCAGACAAGTGTGAGATATTGCACTTTGGAAGGACAAACCAAAGAAGAACGTACAGGGTAAATGGTAGGACTCTGAAGAGTGCAGTTGAACAGAGGGATCTGGGAATACAGGTACAGAATTCCCTAAAAGTGACGTCACAGGTGGATAGGGTCGTAAAGAGTGCCTTTGGTACATTGGCCTTTATAAATCGGAGTAGAATCATAGAATCCCTACAGTGCAGAAGGAGGCCATTCGGCCCATCGAGTCTGCACCGACCACAATCCCACCCAGGCCCTACCCCCACATATTTTACCCGCTAATCCCACTAACCTACGCATCACAGGACTCTAAGGGGCAATTTTTAACCTGGCCAATCAACCTAACCCGCACATCTTTGGACTGTGGGAGGAAACCGGAGCACCCGGAGGAAACCCACGCAGACACGAGGAGAATGTGCAAACTCCACACAGACAGTGACCCGAGCCGGGAATCGAACCTGGGACCCTGGAGCTGTGAAGCAGCAGTGCTAACCACTGTGCTACCGTGCCGCCCCTATATAGTGCACAAGAAACAATATTTTTCACTGTATAACTAATACATGTGATAATAATAAATCAAATCAAACCAAAAGGTAGCTGCAACAGGTCCCAGAATCTGGTCGCAATGTAGTTATACAGAAGCCACAGTGTTGTCAGCCAAAATTCGACAAGTATTTTCATTATTTTTAAAAGTTAATCACCAAAGCCTAAGTAATTGTTTGTTCATCGTTTGCACAGGTTTGGAGCTAATTATATTACAACTGGCTCTCTCAGCTGAGGGACGAACAGATATCCCTCTTGTCCAGTGTTGCTATGGTGCAAATTATAGGAAATATGTCAGATGTTCTGTGTCTGCATATTATTACAATAGGTTTGCTCATTTTCAGGCATACGGGATGTTTCCCCTGTTACTTCCAGAGGGAACTGTTAGAAACACAGATGGTGGTCTGCCTCCCATTGGATTTGCCGTCTCAATCATCCAGCCTTTGTTAAAAAGCTGGCTTAATCCAAGTCGAGTATTTAAGCTGTGGCTTGTTGATTTAAGGGTGGATATGCTCCTTGAATCTCATGGTGCAACTCATCTAACAAAATGCTGGAGGCGGCACAGTAACATAGTGGTTAGCACTGTTGCTTCACAGCGCCAGGGACCCGGGTTCAATTCCCGACTTGGGTCACTGTCTGTGTGGAGTTTGCACGTTCTCCCTGTGTCTGCGTGGGTTTCCTCCGGGTGCTCCGGTTTCCTCCCACATTCTGAAAGATGTGCGGGTTAGGGTGCATTGACTCGAACTGGCACCGGAGTGTGGCAACTAGGGGAATTTCACAGTAACTTCATTGCAGTGTTAATGTAAGCCTTACTTGTGACTAATAAAAAAACGTTTTTAAAATGTTATGAAGCTCGTGAAATTATGGGAATAAGTCACCCTTTTTACACCCTTTAAATCTCTGGGATATCATAATTTATTGTAGTTGGTTAGGTGAATAATATCCAATCTGATGGAGATGTGAGTTAGATCTGGCAGCATTGTGGCTAAGGGAGGAACTAAAGTATACTATCGAAAGAAGGTAGAGTTTGTACCTACTGCAGAATTTTCAAAGCTCTTGGGAGGCCGGTGATTGACATTTAAAATTGGGAACTTACATTGGAAACTCTAGTCTTAATTCTGCTTAATTGGCACAGCATTGCAATGTATTTAACATTATTGTTCTTGTATTCCTCAGTTTCGCATTAAGAAATGACAGCCTGTGGCACTGGGGAGGGGTTTGGAGCAGTGACCTGGTGGGGGTTCAGCCCAGCAATGGATTTCCAAGAGAAAGGTGAGAGGAATTTGAAAACCTTATGAATGTACAACTTTGTAACATATTTTTCCCATTGAACTCTCCATCATTTTGGCATTGCAACAAAGTGAATGGAAGTGACTTTACAATCAGTTAATGGTAAGATTGAGAGGCAGGATTGCGGGTCACTTAGCTGTGCCTGCCTCTTTGTTAAATCCAGATTATAATAATGGAGCAGCATGCGAAATGCGGGCAACACCCGATAGCTTTTGCTTCACACTACAAGCATTCCTCAGTGTATTCAAAAAACTGCTGCCTCATAGCACCAGGAACCCGAGTTCGATTCCCGGCTTGGGTCACACTCTGTGTGGAGTTTGCACATTCTCCCCATGATTGCGTGGGTTCCCTCCGGGTGCTCCGGTTTCCCCCCACAGTCCAAAGACGTGCAGGTTAGGTGAATTGGCCATGCCAAATTCTCCCTCAATGTACCCAAACAAGCACCGGAGTGTAGCGCCGAGGGGATTTTCACTGTCATTGCAGTGTTAACTTAAGACGACTTGTGACTAATAAATAAACTTAACCTAAATAAACTTAACTTAACTGAGGGAGAATTTAGCATGGCCAATCCATCTAACTACACATCTTTAGACTGTGGGAGGAAACCGGAGCACCTAGAGGAAACCTGCACAGACACAAGGAGAATATGCAAACTTCAAACAGACAGTCATCCAAGGCCAGAATTGAACCCGAAACTCTGACGCTGTGAGGCAGCAGTGCCAACCACTGTGGCACTGTGCCGCCCCTCAGATAATCCTCAGTGCTATCTTCTACCATCACACTATAATAAATAATGCCATATTCATGAGTGTTTTTACTCATTTTGTTTTTGAGTCAGTCTGGCTAATGCACTAGAATATTCTGATAATGAGTTAATTTAATAATTTAATAATAAACTTAATGGTTGGGGTGGTTACATTGGCCATATTTAAGACTTATCTTGATAGGCAGATGAACAAACGGAATAGCAGCATATAAGAGGTTGGTTTAGATAGGTAAACGTGATCGGCGCAGGCTTAAAGGGCCAAAGGGCCTGTTCCTGTGCTGTACTGTTCTTTGTTCTTTGTTCATAGTGCATTGAGGTGCCAATGCTTTCAAACTTCACTTGGGAACAGTAGCATGCAGGGGTTTATCTTCCATCCAGATGTTGTTCATTGAGAGCTCATTGAACTGTAACATTGCCAATACGCTACCTAAATTCCTTGTTTCACATCATTGTGATTTAAACATGATAAACAATATGTTTCTGTGAATCTTACTGAAGTGTAGGCATCTCCTGATATTTTCTCAAGAATTGTTGATCATTTGAGGTCCAGTGCTTATAAAAGCCTGAAATAATTCAGGGAACAGCAAGGTGGTGGTTCAGATTAATCGGCAGCAGTTAATGGTATAACTAAAATAATTGTTCTCCAAGGCGGCCTTCACGACACACGACAACACAGAGTCGCTGAGCAGAAACTGATAGCCAGGTTCTGCACACATGAGGACGGCCTCAACCGGGATCTTGGGTTCATGTCACACTATCTGTAACCCTCGCGACTTGCCTGGGCTTGCAAAATCTCACTAACTGTCCTGGCTGGAGACAATACACACCTCTTTAATCTGTGCTTGACCTTCTCTCCACTCACATTGTCTGTACCTTTAAGACTTGATTACCTGTAAAGACTCGCATTCCAACCATTATCTTGTAAATTGAGTTTGCGTTTATATATGCCCTGTTTATGAACACAACTCCTCACTCACCTGAAGAAGGAGCGACACTCCGAAAGCTCGTGCTACCAAATAAACCTGTTGGACTTTAACCTGGTGTTGTGAGACTTCTTACTGTGCTTACCACAGTCCAACGTCGGCATTTCCACGTCATAAAATAAATGCACCTGAGAACACTGTCTACAGTAGCACTGCGGGACACATGTATAATCTACTGACTTCACTGAACCCATCTGAAGTACAGTGTGGAGAAAATAGAGGCATTTGTATCGTCTGAAATACTTTTAATAATACCTTTTTAAAAGCTATTTCACAGGCTAGCCCTGCATATATTGCCCACCCCTAATTGCCCCTTGAGAAGGTGGTAGTGAGCTGCCTCCTTCAACCACTGCAGTCCATGTGATGTAGGTATACCCACAATGCTGTTAGGAAAGGAAATCCAGGATTTTAACCCAGCGATAGTGAATTCAAGATGGTATAGTTCCAAGTCAGGATGGTGTGTGGCTTGGAAGAGGAACTTGCAGGTGATGGTGTTCCCATGCATCTGCAACCCTTATCCTTCTATGTGGGAGAGGTCACGGGTTTGGAAAAGTAAAGTAAAAGTAAAGTTTATTTATTAGTCACAAGTAAGGCTTACATTAACACTGCAATGAAGTTACAGTGAAATTCCCCTATCTGTCAAAAGAGCCTTGGTGAGTTGCTGCACTGCATCTTGTAGATGGTACACACTGCTGCCATTGTGCATCAGTGGCGGAAGGAGTGAATGTTGAACGTCGGGGTGCCAGTCAAACAGATTGCTTTGTCCTTGATGGTGTCGAGTTTCTTGAGCAGTGATGGGGTTGCACTCATCCAGACAAGTGGAGAGTATTCCACCGCACTACTGACTTGTGCCTTGTAGATAGTGGACAGACTTTGGGGAGTCAGGAGGTGAGTTACTCACCGCAGAATTTCCAGCTTCTGATCTGCTGTTGTAGCCACTGTGTTTATATGGTTGGTCGACTTCTGTTTCTGGTCAGTGGTAACCCCCTTCGGGTGTTGAAAGTGGAGGATTCACTGCTCCTGGCATGCACTACTCATTGAACCTGCTCAAATTCAACTCTACCCAACTCTTCTTATTGCATTTAGTGTAATCCTGACTGTCCTTATTCTCAGGTTTAACGGCTTCGATGAAAGCTGTGAGCTTAACAGAAGATAATGTTCCTGAACTGAATATTCTCATGGTTGGTGCTGGTGATAGCCGACATCTCTTAACAACTATCGCCCGGGCTCACCGCTGGCCATGCAGAAAGATTAACGTAAGTCAAGAACCAGAAAACAGCAGAATCATCTTTTTGAACTCATTGTGCCTCCCTTCCTCTCCCAAAGAGATTGATTTAAAATTAAAGTTTATTTACTAGTCACAAGTAAGGCTTACATTAACACTGCAATGAAGTTACTGTGAAATTCCCCTAGTTGCCACACTCCGGCGCGTGTTTAGGTCAATGCACCTAACCAGCACGTCTTTCAGATTGTGGGAGGAAACCGGAGCGCCCGGAGGAAACCCATGCAGACACGGGGAGAACGCGCAAACTCCACACAGACAGTGACACAAGCCGGGAATCGAACCCAGGTCCCTGGCGCTGTGAGGCAGCAGTGCTAACCACTGTGCCACTATGCGATTTTTGCTGAAATATCAGATCGCAGATGCTGACTGCACTGTCAGTGCATGCCATCAGGCTATTCAACTCTAGAAGCTGAGCCAATCTTGCCCTCGCCTATTCACGTGTGTGCACTTTCTAACAAACCTTCAGTTGTTCAATCATCATAACAATGGCTTTTTTTCCTCTCCCACTCTATCTCATGGGACAAAGGCCATGTGGCATGGATGTGGGAGAATACAATTAATAGCCAATTTTGCCTGCTCTTATGTTGCATATTGATAGACGGTCACAGTAGTCATTGGTGAGGATTGCATCCTGGGTCATTACAGACCGTCTTGAAGATCACTGAATGTAAATAAAACACATGGGGAGGCAATGGCCTCGTAGTATTATCGCTGCACTATTAATCCAAAAGTGTTATAACAAAGAACAGTACAGCACAGGAAACAGGCCCTTCGGCCCTCCAAGCCTGTGCCGCTCATTGGTCCAACTAATCCATTCGTTTGTATCCCTCCATTCCCCGACTGCTCAGTCTGTTATCGCTAGACTATTAATCCAGAAACTCAGCTAATGTTCTGGGAACCTGGGTTCGAATCCCGCCAGGCAGATGGTGGAATTTGAATTCAATAAAAGAAAACTGGAATTAAGAATCTACTGATGACCATGAACCCATTGTCAATTGTCGGAAAAACCCATCTGGTTCACTAATGTCCCTTTAGGGAAGGAAATCTGCCGTCCTTACCCGGTCTGGCCTACATGTGACTCCAGAGCCACAGCAATGTGGTTGATTCTCAACTGCCCTCCAAGAGCAACTAGGGATGGACAATAAATGCTCGTCAGCCAGCAACGCCCATGTCCCACATATGAATAAAAAGAAATCATGGGGGTGGATCATAGGGAGAGAGCAGAGATCTCCATATAACAATATTTTAATTTAATTGAGTTAATTTTTAAAAATATCTTTTGTTGTTTAACATATATATATAGGTCTCTCTCTCTAGTAGTCCCTCAAAGCAAAGAGGATGTTTGTCACTGAGTACAGCCTGGCAAGAAACTTGCCAGGCTGTACTCAGTGGGGAGAGTGTTGCACTGCAGCACAAGACCATTATTGCGACTTTCTTCCCCCCGCACCTTACCATCTGCAATATGGTATCAGAAGGATTTGCAGTTTAATAATAAACCTGTTTGACCACGTTCCATGGCCATCAAATCCCAAAGTGGGACTCGACCCCAGAGCTCCTGACTCAGAGGCAGTGACAATACCCACAACATCACAAGATCTCCCGGGGCAGGACGGTGGCACAGTGGTCCGCACTGCTGCCTCACAGCGCCGGGGACCCAAGTTCAATACCCAGCTTGGGTCACTGTCTGTGTGGAGTCTGTACGTTCTCCCTGTGTCTGCGTGGGTTTCCTCCGGGTGCTCCGGTTTCCTCCCACGGTCCAAAAGATGTGCTGGTTAGGGTGCATTGTCCGTGCTAAATTCTCCCTCAGTGTACCCGAACAGGCGCCGGAGTGTGGCGACCAGCGGATTTTCACAGTAACTTCATTGTAGTGTGAATGTAAGCCTACTTGTGACTTTAAACTTTGTATTATATATTTACTTATTTTGTGATCATATTTGCTGCAGGTTAACAGTTTTGTTTCTTTTTTATACCAGTTCTACATTGTGGAGAATACCTTGGAGCTGATAGGCCGACACCTTCTTTTTCTCACTGTTGCTTTGGAGTCTCCAGAACAGATGGGTTTACAAGGTATTCGTGTATTCACAACACTGTTGTAAAATATACCAAAAACTGCACTCTCATTCGCCAGTTATGATGCTTTTCTTTATTGTAAGTCTTTCAAATATCTGTAAATCCTGACTGCTTTTTCCTTTCTGTTTCTGCAGAAAAGAGTGAACTCCTGCTTGAGTTGTTTGGTAATAGTCTGATACGGAGTCAGACTGCAGCCTACCTGCAGGACAAGGCTAACCTTTTCATTCATTACATAACAGACCTTGATTTCCTTCACAAGAAGCTGCCAATGATTGACATGTCGGGCCTGAAGGTAGCAAGCTAGTATAGGCGCTAGTGCCTTTCTTACACGGGTCCAAGCAGTCCCCCCCCCCCCCCGCTCAGCCGTGCTACTTACATGTGGAAGATTTGATTTGATTTGATTTATTATTGTCAAATGTATTGGCATACAGTGAAAAGTATTGTTTCTTGCACGCTATACAGACAAAGCATACTGTTCATAGAGTACATAGGGGAGAAGGAAAGGAGTAGGATGCAGAATGCAGTGTTACAGCCATGGCTAGGGTGTAGAGAAAGATCAACTTAATATAAGTTCAAAAGTCTGATGGCAGCAGGGTTTTTACAGTTACAGCAGCTGTTCTTGGTATGTGATCTCAGACTTTTGTATCTGTTTCCCGATGGAAGAAGATCAAAGAGAGAATGTCTGGCGTGCGTGGCGTCCTTGATTATGTTCTCTGCTTTTTTGAGGTAGCGGGAATTGTAAACAGAGTCAATGGATGGGAGGCTGGTTTGCGTGATGGATTGGGCTATGTTGACATCTCTTTGAGAACACTTCTTTCAGTGTTACAACACTGTAGCAGGTGTTTATTTTCTATCTGGATGTTCTTCATTAATGTCTCATAGAAGATTACCAACACTTTAACAAAAAAATCCTCATTTTACACCATTGAAATTTAAACATGATCGCTTGGTATGTGCAGCTGACAGAAATATCAACATCCCCTTATGTTTCCTTAATTATCTTTGATAAATTTGTACTTGGTTCTTTTATCTAATTACTTGCAACATTTTATAGAAACTTACTGTCTGCCTTCATTTCTTTGATGTACAATATTAGTATGAGTGAGCATATTTGGAAACAGATTGGAACCAGATTGCATTGTACACGGAATTTTAAATGTACAAATGTCCCCTGAGCAGACTTTCCATGTCACTTTTGCCAGTAGTATTTGGTTTTCTCTCGCTTTCTCCCTTTCTCTTTCATGACCAGCTTTGGAGATTATTGTCACCCCACCAGTTCACCAGATTCTCTATCTCATTCCTGTGCTTTGTCTCATCATTGTTTGAGATCCGACCCACTATGGTGGTGTTGTCAGCAAACTTGAAAATCGAATTAGAGAGGAATTTGGCCACACAGTCATAGGTGTATAAGGAGTATAGTAAGGGGCTGAGAACACAGCCTTGTGGAGCACCGGTGTTGAGGATGATCGTGGAGGAGGTGTTGCCTGTCCTTACTGATCCTTGCTATGCTAAATGAACCTTTAGATAAGATCATTGAAGTTTGAAGCTGTGGTATAAAAGCTGATTAACAAATCCTTTCCAAAATGTACAAATTCCTGCTAAATGGATACAAAATTGGCCTGATGACAGAAGTAGTTGTTGTAGAGGTGGTTGTAGAGGGATGTTTTTCAAACTGGAGACCTATGGCCAGCGGTGTGCCTCAGGGATCGGTGCTGAGCCCACTGTTATTTGTCATTCATATTAATGATTTGGATGAGAATATAAGAGGCATGGTTAGTAAATTTGCAGATGACACCAAGATTGGTGGCATAGTGGACAGTGAAGAAGGTTATCTCGGATTGCAACGGGATCGTGATTAATTGGGCCAGTGGGCTGACGAATGGCAGATGGAGTTTAATTTAGATCAATGCGAGCTGATGCATTTTGGTAGATTGAACCAGGGCAGGACTTACTCAGTTAATGGTAGGGCGCTGGGGAGAGTTACAGAACAAAGGGAGTACAGGTTCATAGCTCCTTGAAAGTGGAGTCACAGGTGGACAGAGTGGTGAAGAATCTTCTATGAGACATTAATGAAGAACATCCAGATAGAAAATAAACACCTGCTACGGTGTTGTATCACTGAAAGAAGTGTTCTCAAAGGGATGTGAACGTAGCCCAATCCATCACGCAAACCAGCCTCCCATCCATTGACTCCGTTTACAATACCCGCTACGTCAAAAAAGCAGCCAACGTAACCAAGGACCCCACGCACCCCAGACATTCTCTCTTCGATCTTCAGCATGCTTGATTTCACTGGTCAGAACATTGAATACAGGAGTTGGGACGTCTTGTTGAAGTTGTACAAGACATTGGTAAGGCCACACGTGGAATAGTGTGTACAGTTCTGGTCACCCTATGGAATAGTGTGTACAGTTCTGGTCACCCTATTATAGTAAGGATATTATTAAACTAGAAAGAGTGCAGAAGCGATTTACTAGGATGCTATCGGGACTTGATGGTTTGAGTTATAAGGAGAGGCTGGATAGACTGGGACTTTTTTCTCTGGAGCATAGAAGGCTGAGGAGTGATCTTACAGAGGTCTATAAAATAATGGGGGGCATAGGTCAGCTAGATAGTCAATATCTTTTCCCAAAGATAGGGGAGCCTAAAACTAGAGGGCATAGGTTTACGGTGAGAGGGGAGAGATACAAAAGATTCCAGAGTGGCAATTTTTTCACGCAGAGGGTGGTGAGTGTCTGGAACGAGCTGCCAGAGGTAGTACTAGAGGCGGGTACAATTTTGTCTTTTAAAAATCATTTAGACAGTTACATGGATAAGATGGGTATGGAGGGATATGGGCCAAATGCGGGCAATTGGGACTAGCTTAGGAGTTTAAAACAGAAAGGGCGGTATGGACAAGTTGGGCCAAAAGGCCTGTTTCCATGCTGTAAACCTCTATGACTCCATGATTTTATGTAAGAGTTTGATTTGAAATTTGAAGATTCTTTCTTGCAGTTCAAAGAGAGAGATCAGTTGGAAGCAATTTTTAAATTCTGGAGGAATCCTGATCCAAAGGTTTTCCAGATCAGTCGGATGTGGGATATACGAAACAGGCAATACTTGGGCAACCGATACGACTCTAAACAAGGAGTCTATGACTGGGACTTGCATATGAAATTGTATGAGCGAGGGGTAAGTATTCGAGCTTATTAGGTGGGCGGTTCAGCACTTTAGTATGTTCCCCATTTACCATGTGTTAAAACCAGCCAAGAAATTTGGTGCTGTAGAGACATCGGCTATATTAGAATAAATTTCTGATGTTTAAGACCTGGGTTTAAATCAAACTTCAGTGTTTAAAAACAGGATTCTCGAGCTACAGCGGATTGATAATGCATGATTGCCAAAATACTTTCTGAATTAAAATGTTAGAAGCTTTTTGGGTGTTAGTGTAAATAAAGCATTACTGCGAGCCTTCTGATCTTTTTATTTAAATGGATTTGGACAATCATAATTATGACATTGACAATTTAGGGCACTTTGGACGGCAGGAAAGTAAATTTCCTTCAAGCATTGACTTCCTCTGCAGTGTAGACTGAGGAGTTGGGAGGCACAAAACTGAGATATTGCAGCACCACTACTTCTGGGAGGGTGTAACATGAGAATGACTATTTACTTAAGCAATTTCCATTGTATATTTAGACATAGAAACTTTCAAATGGGAAAAATTTGCACACAATACGAATATGTCGGGTGGCATGGTGACGCCCTGGTTAGCTCTGCTGCTTCACAGCGCCAGGGACCCGGGTTCAATTCCGGCCTCGGGTAACTGTCTGGGTGGAGTTTACATGTTCTGCCCGTGTCTGCATGGGTTTCCTCCAGGTGCTCCAGTTTCCTCCCACAGTCCAAAGATGTGTGGGTTAGGTGGATTGACCATGCTAAATTCCCTCTTAGTATCAAGGATTAGCAGTGTAAATACATGGGGTTATGAAGTTAGGCCCTGGGTGGGATTGTTGTCGGTGCAGACTCGATGGGCTGAATGGCCTCTTTCTGCACTGTTGGAATTCCATGATTCTATGATAATCAATGTCCTGAACATTTCACATAGGAAACCAAAACCAAATGTAGTTTTCAGGTAAAGCAGAAGCTGGGGAATAATTTGTTCAGGGCGCACAGACATGTTTGAGTCTCTCCTCTCAAATAATAGGTTTTATCTATTGATGACTTTGTTGATGTTGATGACTTTGCTAAAAGCTTTCATCCATACAAGGCTTTTATTTTATTTTACCAGAATTGAGTCATGAATGATCACTGTTGTACTGTCCATATTAAGATTCTTCATCATTTTGTTCTGTCATACACTGTCATTCTGTCATAGGGGCGGCATGTTGGCACAGTGGTTAGCACTGCTGCCTCACAGCACCAGGGACCCGACTTGGGTTACTGTCTGTGCGGAGTCTGCACGTTCTCCCCGTGTCTGCGTGGGTTTCCTCCGGGTGCTCCGGTTTCCTCCCACAGTCCAAAGAGGTTAGGTGAATTGGGCATGCTAAATTCTCCCTCAGTGTACCCGAACAGGCACCGGAGTGTGGCAACTAGGGGATTTCCACAGTAACTTCGTTGCAGTGTGAATGTAAGTCTACTTGAGACTAATAAATAAACTTTTAACTTATAGGCTCCTGTAATAAACAATCGACAATACTATCAGTGGAGAGAGAAAGGCTTGGCATTCGAGGTTCGCGAGGGGTTGTATGATATTTCGAACAAATCACTGGCTTCTGGACGGCTTTTGACTTACGTACGTACATTCAAGTAAAAATCAACGTTCTGTTTTGTATAATTTGTATAAATGTAGGTAGAAAGAAAAAGGACACTTTTAGATGACGGGGGCAGGTTTTATTGGTATTTGTGGGAGGACACGTTAGTAACTTTTAGATGACAGGCTAGCTTTTATTGCTATTTGTGGGGAAGCAATGTTCCTTCATCATTTTTTAAACAAGGAAGATAGCAATTCAGGTAGATTGACCTGATGAGTTGGATCGGTAGTAATTTTGGGCCAACTCCCTAAGTACTTACTTTCATGTAATCACATTTTCCATTCTCTTTCCTGTTGCAAGCCCTTGAAGGAATGAATCAGGTGTTGCATGTTCCTTCCACCTCACTGACTTGCTAATACACAAGTTTGTGTGCATGTGCACAGAAAAACACACATTGGGTGAGGATAAGTTCTTGGGGGAGGGGGAGGGGAGGGAGGGGGTTATGGAAATCAGGATAGGTTTCCACCACAAAAAGTAATAATAATTTGTGATTGGCTGCATAATTGTCCTGAAGGGAGGAGGTTGGATGAGCAGGAAAGGAGAAGGTGAGAGTGTTACAATTCCAGTTGATGTTATAATGACTGGACGGGAAGATCGCAAATGAAACCCTGGCTCAAAAGACCAACTTTTACTTTTTTATTAAAAAATGCAGAGAAACAGATTCCCAGGACTGCTATTTAGATGTAACAAGAAAAACATTTTAAACATAAGAAGTTGGATGATGATACAATATTCCCTTACTTCCCACTAAGCTTCATAAATGTACACAGGTTTTAAGATTAACATGGATTACAAATTTATTTGAGGTTACAATGGTCTCATTAACACAAAGTCCCTTTAAGCACACAGACTGGCTGTGGTCAAATATACTGTCCACTCTGAATCCAAGCAGATGTCTCCTCAAAATTCCCCCAGATGATTGTCATATGGGAGCTTCAGAACTCCATTTCCAAAAAAATACACTTTAAAATCTTCTTTCACAACAATGCAGAAAAGATTTACTAGGATGCTACCAGGACTTGATGGTTTGAGTTATAAGGAGAGGCTGGATAGACTGGGACTCTTTTCTCTGGAGAGTAGGAGGCTTAGGAGTGATCTTATAGAGGTCTACAAAATAATGAGGGGCATAGATCAGCTAGATAGTCAATATCTTTTCCCAAAGGTAGCGGAGTCTAAAACTAGAGGGCATAGGTTTAAAGTGAGAGGGGAGAGATACAAAAGGGTCCAGAGGGGCAATTTTTTCACACAGAGGGTGGTGAGTGTCTGGAACAAGCTGCCAGACATCGGAGTAGAGGCGGGTACAATTTTGTCTTTTAAAAAGCGTTTAGACAGTCACACGAGTAAGGTGGCTATCGAGGGATATGGGCCAAATGTGAGCAGTTGGGACTAGCTTGGTCATTAAAAAAAAGGGGTGGCATGGACAAGTTGGGCCGAAGGGCCTGTTTCCATATTGTAAACCTCTATGACTCTATAATGCTTTCCATCAATGGTTTAAATTCTGAAATCCAGTCCAGGATTTCCAAATGACTCTTTTAAGCAAAGCTTCGGCTCCACTTTCAACAGAATCATGCATCCACATTTTACCACTTCCCTTTCAGGGTTTCTTTGTCCTAACTGTTGTATAAACTGTTCACAATTGCTTTAACTGTCAATTCCCAGACTCTATTAAAATGGAAACAAACTTTTGATTTATTTCTGAAGTCTACTTTCCCACTTTAGCTCTGGTTACTGCAGCTGCCACTCACCATGCTTTGTTTGCTTCCCCCTTGAATTCTCCTGAACAATACCTTGGTTTCTGTTCTCTTAACTTCAGTGTTCTTAAGATATAATTTCTATCCCAATTCCCTGGTTACCTGGACTGTTATCTGTTTATTCAAGAAATCTGCCACTTTGCAGCTCCCTTTGTACTGTCCAGTCTTTCTTCTCCGAGCAGAGTTGAGAGGTGTTGAGCATTATTCTCCCAAAAAACTTCTAAGTGCCGAATTTGCGTAAAAACTGGAGTAAATCCGGCTTTCTTCAGCGTGATTTTTCAAAATGAATCTCCCACACTCTGTGATGCCCGAGCGTGAATCAGGCTGAAAATCAGGGGGTGGGGCCTATTCCCGCTGGAGAGGCTGGCAACAAAGTGTTGAGTGGGCCACTGCGCATGCGCCGATCTGTCAGAGCCGAGATTGGCGCATGCGCAGTAGCCCCGCACTGCCGGCCTCCTGATCGCTGGCCAACTCAATTGGTGGGTAGCACCGCAACCCCGCAACGCTGTCCATCCGATCTCCCTACTCCCCAATTGCTGCCCTTCCGGACGTCACCGGGCAGCCCTGACCCCCCACCCCGGCCCACCACGATGTCTCTCCCTGCCCCCCCCCCCCCCCCCGGCTGTCTCAATCTCCCGATTCCCCCTCTCCCCCCACCGGCAGCCCTGCCCAACCCGCACCCCGGCACGTCTCGATATCTCTCCAAACCGCCCCCCCCCCTCCCCGGCAGTCCGGATCTCCAATTCCTCCCCCCCCCACCCCCACCGGCAGCCCTGACCACCCCCCTCCCCCCCTACCCCGCAGTACCTCCACCACGCCCGCTCCGCAGTCCTAACTCCCCCAGCAGGCCGACCACCCCCCCGCAATCCCCGATGGCCAGCCCTGATCACCGTCCTCCCTCCCTCTGCCTATGATCCCAAATACAGAGTGGCAGCGGGACCCCCCCACCCCAACCAAGTGCCCCCATTAGGCCCCCCCCCCCTCTGGCCCCACCATTTGGTACTGCCCGATGTCCAGTGGTCAGTGCCAAGGTGCCCCCTGGGCATTGACATTTTGCCACCTGGGCAGTGTCAGGGGGCCAGGCTGGCACTGCCAGACTGGCACTGCCCAGGGGGCACCCCTCCCCTTACCCCCAACATCCTGGGGGGCCTTCATTCCAGCGGGGTCGGTAAACCCCGCTGGAGTGAAACACTCCTGGTGGGATGGGATTTGCCAGTGGGCCCGGAGATTTCAATCCCCGGCCCGCTAATGATATGTAAATTGATTTTAATAATTAATTCAGCTCCATGCTGATTTCTGACGCTGAGCTGCTGATGCTGGAAATCCAGCGGCTGGAGATGTGCAGGGGCCATGGTGTCCAGCGGGAAGACTGCTACACGGCCTCTGCTGAACAGCGAAGTGGGCTCGGAGAATCGGCCCCATTCACTCCCCAGTGCCCTCTTCAACCGCAAACAAATTCAGCTAAACTCAAAAGCCTTTCTACCATAACAGGCCCCAGTTGCTAAGCAACAATTGCTACTTCTGCCAGCCTATATTTACTCTTCATGACGTAACACTCTCTAAGCACAATAGAAGCATAGTTTGAATCAAACCAACCCCTACACGGGGGCGGCACGGTAGCACAGTGGTTAGCACTGCTGCTTCACAGCTCCAGGGTCCCGGGTTCGATTCCCGGCTCGGGTCACTGTCTGTGTGGAGTTTGCACATTCTCCTCGTGTTTGCGTGGGTTTCCTCCGGGTGCTCCGGTTTCCTCCCACAGATGTGGGAGTTAGGTTGATTGGCCAGGTTAAAAATTGCCCCTTAGAGTCCTGAGATGCGTAGGTTAGAGGGATTAGCGGGTAAATATGTGGGGGTAGGACCTGGGTGGAATTGTGGTTGGTGCAGACTCGATGGGCCGAATGGCCTCCTTCTGCACTGTAGGGTTTCTATGATTACACATACAATCACCTTTGTCCAGCATGATTCTAACTAGAGGTCTTATCCTTCCTTCCACAGAAACATTAAATTAGACCTACTTAAAACTTTTGATGAAGGGTCATCCAGACTCAAAATGTTTACTCTGTTCTGTCTCCACAGATATCAGACCTGCTGAGATTTTCCAGCATTTTCTGTTTTGGTGTCACTTGAACCTTATTTCTAAAGTTTACCAATAAAAATATAAATCCCTTAAAATTGCCTTTGTTTTCTTAACAAGAGTCAAAAAGAAAAAGAGGCAAAGACTGAGAGGCATGCAGAGACTGAAATCAGACAGACAAAAGACAAAACCAATGTAAAGGAAGACTCGGATAGAGAAAAAAAGAACCTCACATTATAAACAGGTTATGAGAACAAATAGTAAGACAACCATAGAAATACTAATTTGAAGAGGGTAAAATAAGAGAAAATTAAGGAGTGGGAAACAAGCAGAGAGAGACAATTGCAGGTAATAGGCAACAGGATGTTGTTTTCAACCACGGGCATTGTTAACAGAAATTCATTTCTCTCTAAATTCCTTATCAATACCGTTCTCTTTTTCTACAGAAAGGGGAGAAGGTTCCTAGCCGTGGCTACTGGGGAGATATTGTCACAAGTCCATACATTGCGTTTGGAATTGAGACTGAAGAACAATCCTTGCTAAAGACAGCAAATGGCATCCATGTAAAGGTGACAAATCAATTCTATTTTACTGCCATTAAGACCGTATGTTTACTAGACCAGTCATGGAATCCCACAACATTTATGGCACAGAAAGAGGCCGCACTCTGAGAAATAAGCCACCCAGCCTAATCCTATTTTCCAGCATTTGGTCCATTGCCCTGAAGGTTACTGCACTTAAAATGCATATCTAGACACTTTTTAAATGGGTTTTGCCTCTACTACCCTTTCAAGCAGTGAGTTCAAGACCCCTACCACCCTCTGAGTGAAAAAAAGATTTCCTCATCTCTCCTCTAATTTTTCAATTTACTTTAAATCTTAGTCACTTACCTCTGTGCTAAAGTAAAGAGGCCCTTCTCATCCACTCTATCCAGGCCCCTCACAATTTTGCACATCTCAATCAAATCTCCCCTCAGCCTGCTCTGCTCCAAGAAGAACAATCATCGCCTATCCAATCTTTCCTCATAGCTGTGATTTTCCAGTCCTGGCAACATTCTTGTAAATCTCCTCTGTACCCTCTTCAATGCAATTACATCCTTTCTGTACAGTAAGAAGTCTCACAACACCGGGTTAACGTCCAACAAGTTTATTTGGAATCACGAGCTTTTGGAGCGCTGTTCCTTCATCAGGCGAGTGGCATCTCCACATCATGGCTACCTCCGACACCACAAACCGCTGACCGAGGATCTCCAAAAAGATCACGCATATCGACACAGACATCAAGTTTCTACAAAGATACAAGAAAGCAGTCAAGATTCCGAAAGGACTACAGATCACAAACCCACTCAAGTTGACCTATAACTCAGACTACGCTGAGAGACTTTGTTGTCGCACCTCTCTCACACTCCTCAACCACTTCATACACCAGCTCTACAGCAGACGCCACAGCCTGGAAACCAAGATAGAATCCATATTCTTAACTTGCGCCCAGGATGCAGTAGACCAGCTGCGAGACACCTACTCACCTGATGAAGGAGCAGCGCTCCGAAAGCTCATGATTCCAAATAAATCTGTTGGACTTTAACCTGGTATTGTGAGACTTCTTACTGTGCCCACCCCAGTCCAATGCCAGCATCTCCACATCATCCTTTCCATAGTGAGGTGACCAGAACTGCACACAGTACTCAAATTGTAGCCTAAATAGTGTTTTATATATTCCCAGCATCACCTCCCTGCCCTTAAATTCTATACCTCAGCTAATAAATGTAAGGATTCCATTTGCGGAGTCTGCATGTTCTCCCCGTGTCTGCGTGAGTTTCCTCTGGATGCTCTGGTTTCCTTCCACAGTCCGAAAGATGTGCTGGTTAGGTGCATTGGTCGTGCTAAATTCTCTCTCAGTGTACCCGAACAGGCGCCGGAATGTGGCGACTAGGGGATTTTCACAGTAACTTCATTGTGGTGTTAATGTAAGCCTACTTGTGACACTAATAAATAAACTTTAAACTTTAAAATTTTTTGTTCCTGAGCTCAATCCATATGGCCTCAGTTGATCATCACTCTAACATATCCTTCCTCCTTAGCTTCTCTAACCAAAATTGCTACCACCTCTCCCTTTTAATTTCCCTATCTCTTCTGAAAATCCTGCAACGAGGAATGTTGAGCTGCTAATACTGCCCCTCGTTAAGCCATGTTGCTGTAATAGCTACGATACAATACTGCCATGTTTCCATCTGTGCCCTCAGCTCATCTGCTTTATGCCTCACATTTAAGTATATAAACTTGAGCACTGCCTCATTTTTATTTCCTCTCTTTGGCTTCCTCTGTCTTCCAGACTCACTCACTGATAGCCCTATCGCTTTTTCTGATTTTGTCCCAATTGATCAGATTCTCATCCCATTCAAATTAGTGTAAACCTTCCCCAACAGCACTAGCAACCCAGCCAGCAGGAATATTGGTCCCAACCCCATTGAGGTGCAAACTGTCTGACTTGTAGAGGTCCCATCTCCCCCAGAACTGGTCCCAATGCTCCAGGAATCTGATTCTCTCCTTCCTACACCATCAAAAGTTTTGAAGTTTATTTATTAGTATCACAAGTAGGCATACATTAACACTGCAATGAAGAAAATCCCCCAGCCGCCACACTCCGGCGCCTGTTCAGGTAGACTAAGGCAGAATTTAGCACAGCCAATGCACCTAACCAGCACGTCTTTCAGACTGTGGAAGGAAACCGGAACACCCGGAGGAAACCCACGCTGACACGGGGAGAACGTGTAGACTCCACACAGACAGTGACCCAAGCCAGGAATCAAACCCGGGTCCCTGGCACTGTGAGGCATCAATGCTAGCCTCTGTGCCACCGTGCCACCCCAGCCACACAGTTTTAACTTCATATTTCTATGCTCACTAATAAGTGACACTGGAGTAATCTGGAGATTACTACCTGCTTTTTAATGCCTTCTCTAGCTCCCTAAAATTTGGATACAGGAACTCATCCCTCTTTCTACCCATGCCATTGATACCAGTGTGAACCACAACTCTGGCTATTCATTCTCCTCCTTAAGAATACCCTGCAGCAGCTCTGTGATATCCTTGACCTTGGCACCAGGGAGGCAATGCACCGTCCTAGAGTTACATCTGTAGGCACAGAAATGTTCCCCTAACTATCAAATCCCCTATTCTTCTTCCACTCTCCTTCCTTCCTAGCTGTGCAGCTGAGCTACCTGTAGCGCCCAGACTTGGCTCTTGCTGCATTCCCCTAAGGAAAAATCGTCCTCACCGGTGTCCAAAATGAAACGCAATTGGTGAGAGGTGGACCGGGGACTCCCGCACTACCTGGGTGATCCTTCAAGACTCTCTGGTGGTCACCCATTCCCTGTCTGCCTGCACACCCCTAACCTGTAGTGTTACCACCTCCCTGAAAGTATCCACATAGTCCTCAGTATCGCAGATGTGCCACAGCGACTCCAGCTCTAGTTCCAAAACCTGCAGTTCAAGTTTCTGTAGCTGATGACACTCCAGCATATGTGCTCGTCCAGGCCATGTGAAGTGTCCACGATTCTGAGGATTAGAAAGTAAAGTAGACTGACTCACCAATCAGCTCCTTCTCTTGTATCAACTACTAGAGACTGATTTTAAAAAGCTATCAGATGGAGTACACCAAATCCCCACAAGTACCAAATTCCCAACTCCACACTCCTTCTGTCTCTCGCTCAAGTGTAATCTCCTGTCTCCTTGTGCGCCTCTTACATCCCCAAGAGAATGAAGAATTCTGATGTGTACATGGTACCCAAGTGCTTGCAAACCCAGGAGTTGCGTTGGAGAGGATGCAAATCTCACCTCCGCTGCAGCGGTGCGACATTTCTATTTCTCATAAACCACTGTGTCCTCTATCTTAATGAGAGTCCAACATTAAGGACAGGTTTGTGCCATAGGCCTGTGCCCGACCGATTGCAACTTTGCTGAATTTCATCATGTCAGGATTTAGTGCACAAAAAAGACTTGATCATGTTTCCCTTCTGTAGACAGCACAAGATATCTCTCAGTACAACATCACAGCCTTGCTCCACGAGCTGCTTGCTAAGGAGAGATACGCACTGCTGCAGCCAACAGAACAGGCCACCTTGAGTGAGATTACAGAAGAAGAAGAGGAAGGCGAGACAGAGAATGACTCTTCAAACATAAAGGACGAATCGGCTCTTGCAAGTCAACAGCCAGAGATTGTGTTAGAGGAAGGAACAGTAAAGCAAAACAATGAGATGGATAACACAGGGTCCGGTGGAGAAAGCTGTACGGCTGAATATGGTACGGTTTACAAAAAACCTCAGGCAAGGGGGTCAAACACAGAATATTTATCCCGTGGCATATTCTTGTCAATAATTAATTGTTTTTTGATTTGATTTGATTTGATTTGATTTATTATTGTCACAGGTATTAGTATACAGTGGAAAGTATCGTTTCTTCCGCGCTGCATAGACAGAGCATACGGTTCATAGAGAAGGAAACAAGAGAGTGTAGAATGTAGTGTTGCAGTCATAGCTAGGGTGTAGAGAAAGATCAACTTAATGCGAGGTAGGTCCTTTCAAAAGTCTGACAGCAGCAGGGAAGATGCTGTTCTTGAGTTGGTTGGTACGTGACCTCAGACTTTTGTATCTTTTTCCCGACGGAAGAAGGTGGAAGAGAGAATGTTCAGGGTGAGTGGGTCCTTAATTATGCTGGCTGATTTGTTGAGGCAGCGGGAAGTGTAGACAAAGTCAATGGATGGGAGGCTGGTTTGCGTGATGGATTGGGCTGCAGTCACGACCTTTTGTAGTTTCTTGCGGTCTTGGGCAGAGCAGGAGCCATACCAAGCTATGATACAACCAGAAAGAATGCTTTCTATGGTGCATCTGTAAAAGTTGGTAAGAGTCATAGTGGACATGCCAAATTTCTTTAGTCTTCTGAGAAAGTAGAGGCGTTGGTGGGCTTTCTTAACTATAGTGTCGGCATAGGGGGACCAGGACAGGTTATTCTATGACTTACATAAGTTGCATATTGAAAGGGTTAACAAAAGACAAGATTCCTTATCTGTTGACTTTCAGTAGATGTATCTGGATTAGTTCAACGCATCAGTTGAGGAACAGTTTTGCACCCATGACGTATTTCAGACTTCGTGGTACTGGTCATGGAATCAAGCACTTCCTGACTTGCTGTAAATTCATATCAGCATTAACACTTACCTTGTTTCCATAATCTGTGTAAGAAAGCTTGTTTCCTGTAACTAATTCAACAGCAGTTCTCTGCCATCTCTTGTGTCGGCTTGGGTGAACATGAGAAATTCCAGTTACTCAACCTTTTTCTCTCTCTCCCTCAGATTACCTCCCTTTGCCTGATGTGAAGATTCATTTCCTACCAATGAACTGCGTACCAGAGCTTCGTAAAAAGAGCGTTTACACTAATCGATTTAACGTGATCTATTTTTCCTGCAGGTAAATTGTGGACCATATTTTCACAATCTAGCCGGATAGCTCATGTCAGGAAACTTTCCAAATCAATTGATCGATCTATGAATTTGGGAAGTTTCCAGTCGGGGGAGGTGGGGGCAGGACAGAGCTGGGTCCAGTTCAGAGGTGGCCACCGAGACGGGCAAATGCCAAGGGAAGCTGGTTAGAAGGTCCACCTTGATTCTCTGAGACTTTGACCCAGTTGTATAAAAGGCTGTTAGGTGATCTAGTGCTCAACATCGATCCGCTGCCCCCACCACTGTCGCCTCCATTCTGCCATGTCACCTCATGCTGTCTGTGCCACCTCTATGCACGCCCCCATAAACCCTGTAGAGCCACTCACCTGGTGTCAACCATGAGCAGATCTCAGGAGATATGTGGTGATGATGCACGGTAGCACAGTGGTTAGCACTGTTGCTTCACAGCTCCAGGGACCTGGGTTCGATTCCCGGCTTGGGTCACTGTCTGTGTGGAGTTTGCACATTCTCCTCGTGTCTGCGTGGGTTTCCTCCGGGTGCTCCGGTTTCCTCCCACAGTCCAAAGATGTGCGGGTTAGGTCGATTGGCCATGCCAAAATTGCCCCTTAGTGTCCTGAGATGTGTAGGTTAAAGGGATTAACGGGTAAAATATGTAGGGATATGGGGGTAGGGCCTGGTTGGGATTGTGGTCGGTGCAGACTCGATGGGCCGAATGGCCTCCTGCACTGTAGGGTTTCTATGATTCTATGAACCTAAGAGAAAATATCTCATTTATGAAATTAATTCAAAAATGTAAATCCCCTCAAGTAGTCAATCTGTTGTAAAAGCAAACTTTTGTTCACTAACCACATCAAAGGCACCCAGAAACAGGGGCACTACATCCACATCTGGGTCCCGCCAATCATTTTTAAAGGCCTTCAGCATCCACTTAGCTTTGTGAAAATCCAGCCCGGTGTGTTTTATTTCTCAGTATTGTAAATACCTTTATATCAAAGCAAATTACTGCGGATGCTGGAATCTGAAACAAAAACAGAAAATGCTGGATAACCTCAACAGGTCTGACAGCATCTCGACTCAAAATATTGGCTCTGTTCTCTCTCCAGAGATGCTGTCAGACCTGTTGAGATTTTCCAGTATTTTCTCTTTCTGTGCTGTAAATACCTTTATTTCAGCAGTTCCATTAGTGCAAATTCATAGTATTATAGAATCCCTGCAGCGCAGAAGGAGGCCGTTCGACTCATCGGGTGCTCAACATCGATCTGCTGCCCCCACCACTGTCACCTCCATTCTGCCATGTCACCTCATGCTGTCTGTGCCACCTCTATGCACCCCCCCATAAACCCTGTAGAGCCACTCACCTGCTGATTGATACACTGACACCTCGGCCCTTTCCCCATAAACCCACACATTTACCGTGCTGAATCCATCTTGGGACACTAAGGGGCAATTTACCATGGCCAATCCACTTAACCCGCACATATTTGGAGTGTGGGAGGAAACCGGAGGAAACCCACACAGCACGGGGAGAACGTACAAACTTCACAGTCACCCAAGGCCAGAATTGAACCCAGGTCCCTGGCGCTGTGAGGTAACAGTGCTAACCACTGAGCCATCCTTATTCCTACATATATTCTTGCTTCCTTATAATCTTTCTTCAGCATTCTTCCCCTGCTCTTCTTATGTGGAGTCTGCTGTCTTGGTATCTAATGATTTCGTGCTTCCATTGTCTCCTGCTTTCTGTTCTTCTTCTTGTTTCACATTCAAGCTATTTTGTGTATTTTCTTTCTCTGTATCTTTCTTTAATTATTTTCTATTTTTTTCCCCAGTATGGTTCACCAGCTAACACCAGAGTTGAAGCAGATTGCTGCACCACAGGCAACTCTAATTGTTGAATTAACAAAGTAAGTTTTTCGTGGCTTCTGATATTTCCCTTAAATATCTTTACACTGATCGCTGACATGAGTCTCAGTCCCTCTTCACTTGCTAGCTCTGCTTTGGTTCCTTTCAGTTTCCTGGCCAATTAACGGGCAGCCGGCTTGAAACAGGCACTGAGAAAGGCTCAACTCTGCCGAGGAGGGCGGGAAGAGGGCAGGCACCAAGAAAAAAGGGAGGGTGCGGGCTGACACTGCTAACGGGATGCCTCAAGGCAGCTGCTGTCGAGCTGTCTCAGGGAGCTGCAGATCTGTACAAATTAAATGTGATGCAAAAATGCAGCGAACTGTGTCTAGGTGGTGCATTCAAATGCTCGATAGCCCAACTCAGAAAACCTCAGTCTCCAGACACTTCTTTAAATTTTATCTCAGCCCTGGTATTTCATCCCACCCTGGATCGAAGTTCGAGGTCTTAGCTGAAACACAAAGGCTGCTTAGTTCCCCCTCCCTCCACTCCGCCCCCCCCCCGCCCCACCGCCAACTGTAATAGTGGGCTGGCCACCTGAAATCACTTTTATTTGACTCCTTGATGGGCCCAATTGCCCATTTAATTGACGGTGGGCAGTCTCTACCCCTGGTGACCGAACCCATTTGCCCAAGCATAGCCACAGATCAACGGAATAAAGAGTTATCGCGCTGAGGTATTGCTAGAATTTCAACAGTCAGAATTAAGCCGTCTACCAACATGGAGCATTTTCTGCTGTTCATTCTGCGAGAATGGCCCTATCGTGGCATTGGTGTCGAGGGTTACTTACAGAGGGTGTTAAAATGCCACACCTCCAAGCGCTGGAATCATACAATAGGGTCTGTTGCATGTCCATGCTGTAATCAGGTGGATGGGGCCAATGTGCTCACATTGTACGATGAGCGAGGTTGCAAAGTCGCTCATGATGAGCTCCAGATACCTGACCGTCCCCTAATGAAGCCTTGATATAAGGTGGCACAGCGGTCAGCACTGCTGCCTTACAGCGCCAGGGACCCGGGTTCGATTCCTGGCTTGGGTCACTGTCTGTGTGGAGTTTGCACATTCTCCCCGTGTCTGCGTGGGTTTCCTCCCAGTGCTCCGGTTTCCTCGCACAGTCCAAAGGTATGCGGGTTAGGTTGATTGGCCATGCTAAATTCTCCCTTAGTGTCAGGGGGACGAGCTATGGTAAATGCATGCGGCTATGGGGGATAGGGCCTGGGTGGGATTGTGGTGCGTGCAGACTCGATGGGCCGAATGACCTCCTTCTGCACTGTAGGGATTCTATGATTCTATTCTTTGAAAGGAAAAGTTTGCACCAAACCACTTCTAGAACCAGTGCAAATGTCAGTCTTAGCATTCATCAGTATCCTGTTTATTAATTTCTCAATTTTATTCAGATGTTGAACAATTCATGCTGCACAGGGATAAGTAAGATTTTGTTCCTTTGACACTGTGGCTTGCTCAGACTGGAGGTGAGTGTTGCAAAGGTTTGAAATGAAACACTCTGCTTTCACTTCACCAGGTTTATGCTCGACCTGCGGATGGAACTGATCGGCAAGTTTTCCAGCCGCGTGACGGAAATGGCGAAGGAGGCAGACTTTATGCCTTTCGGGAATGTGGATGACGAGAAGGACTCGTTCGCACGGTTTGAACTGAAGAATGACCCATAACTTTGATCCTCCAGCAGAGGCTAGCTGCGTAAAACTGAAGCCTCAAACGTCTCTGCTGTCACGTACTGATTGTCCTGATGTTTTAAACAATAGAAGTGATGGCACTGGGACATTCTATTGGGAGCACACCAGGTCTTAGTACACCAACATTTTAAAACATACGACTGAATCGATTATTATTTCAAGCTTGTGGTGCTGTGATGAAGAATGCTTACTTATAACAATTCAAGATTGAAGTATTTTTAAACTAATCTGGATCTCTTAATGACAATGGATTAATTCTGACAGTGACTGCGTCTAAGAACATTTCATTTCAGTTGAAGGCTTCCCAGTTTCCACATTGGCATCAACTAAAATTCAGTGGGAATAAGTTGTGTCTAAAAGTGTCCCAAGTAATGAATCACCCAAATATCTGGGACTTCCAACCCACCATCCCATCTTCAACTTTTCATCTTGCTTCAAATACCTCCTGAGACCCTCCTTCTCTGCTGTTTTACCTGCAACTTCTTTTCTCCTCCCCCCCCCTCCTCTCCTGCTTGATGTCTGAGGAACAAAGCAATAAGCAGTAGGGAGTAGGCCATTCAGACCTTGAGCCTGCTCTGCCATTCAAATTGATCATGGCGGATCTCCACCTCAATGCCATTTTCCTCATGCTATCCCCATATTCCTTGACATCAGTCGTATCTGGAAATCTGTCGATCCCTGCCTTGAACATAAAGTTAAAAAGTTTATTTGTTAGTCACAAATAAGGCTTACATTAACACTGCAATGAAGTTACTGTGAAATTCCCCTAGTCACCACAGTCTGGGGCCTGTTCGGGTCAATGTACCTAACCAGCACGTCTTTCAGTGACTCAGTGACTCAACTTCCACAGGTCGGTGGCACAGTGTTTAGTACCGCTGCCTCACAGTGCCAGGGACCCAGGTTCAATTCCGCCCTTGGGTTTATGTCTGTATTTGCGCGTTCTCCCCTTGTCTGCGTGGATTTCCCCCAGGTGTTCCAGTTTCCTCCCACAGATGTGTAGGTTAGATGGATTAGCCATGGGAAATGTGTGAGGTCACGGGGATAGGGCAGGGGTTAGGGCCTGGGTAAGATGCTCTGTCGGCAAATTGGTGCAGACTCGATGGGCTGAATGGCCTCTTCTCCACTGTCGAGATTTTATGATTCTAGAGAATTTCAAAGAATCACTACCCTCTGAGTGAAGAAATTTCTCTTCATCTCAGTCCTACATGGTTTGCCCCTTATTTTTAGACTGTGCTCCCACCTCCTCTCCCCCTCTGGCACCAGCAGGGGAAACATCCTATTTGCATCTACCCTAACTAACCCCTAAATAATTTTGTAAGCTTCAATGAGATCACCTCTCTTTCTTCTAAACTCTAGAGAATACAGGCTCAGTCTCCTTACACGACACTCCCACATCCCAGGAATCAGTCTGGTGAACCTCGTCAGCATTCCCTTCTGTAGCAAGTATACTCTCAGAATCATAGAATCCCTACAGTGCAGAAGGAGCCATTCAGCCCATTGAGTCTGCACTGACCACAATCCCACCCAGGCCCTATCCCTATAACCGCACATATTTACCCTGCTAACCTCCCCGATACTAGGGTCAATTTAGCATGGCCAATCAACCGAACCTGCACATCTTTGAACTGGAGCACCCGGAGGAAACCCACGCACACACAGGGAGAAAGTGCAAACTTCACGCAGACAGTGACCCGAGACCGGAATTGAACCCGGGTCCCTGGCGCTGTGAGGCAGCAGTGCTAACCACTGTGCCACCGTGCAGCCCCTTCTTTGAGTAAGGGGACTAACTGTACACAATACTGCAAGTGCAATCTAGCCAAGGTCCCACACAAATGAAGCACAGCATCTTTACTCCTGTACTCAAATCCTCTCGCAATAATGCAAATATACCACTTGCTTTTTAATTGCTTGCTGCATGTTGGCTTTCAATGGTTTATGAAAAGAATATTCAGGATCCTTTGGTCATCAACACTTCCCAATCTCTCACCATTTAAGAAATACTCTGCACCTCCATTCCCCCCACCTTCACTTTGGTTACTGCCCGGTGAAGTTCTCTTGAGATGTCCTGCAAAAACATGGGCCAGAAGTTTACCGGCACACCCGTTCAAGGCTCATGTGATCGCGCCCGAGGCCAACGGAGAATGTTGTTCTGCGAGCCTCGCCAGTCCCTATGTCGGGGTGGGCGTGCCGGTAAAATCAGGGCCATGGAGTGTTAGAGAAATGCCATTTAATGTTCCAATACCATGTTGTAGGTCATGCTGTCTTCCACTAAATCGACTGGGAGATGTACACCCTCAGGATTATTTCTTTATTTTATTCCCATTTTATCGAAAGCAGAATAGGCTTTCCCAAGGGGTTGGCACTCAATGTTATGATTTTCACTGTTTTGAAAGGTTGACAGGTATTCATGTTTAAGATTCTACAGGATCAGCTGACTAGACAACAGAAATTTTATGTTATGACTTTCTCAATGTATCTGTCTTATAGTCGATATTCATGCAGAGATATAGCTGTCATAATTCAGTCTCACCCTCAATATATCGTTGGTATGTGATACCCTGAAAGTGACTGTCCTGCTAATTCACCAGCTGGCATCTGTAATGTGCCTTTCATTTGGTGCCTCCAAGATATTTCACAGGAGAAACAGACACAGAACAGGAGGAGAAGGTTTGAGGGAAGTGTCTGAAGATGGAAGATTAATGTTTTTGGTTTTGGGAAGGCTCTGGGAGGATAAAGAAAGAAATGGTAAACCTCAGAGAGAGCATGCTGGAGAGTAGGACTGAGATGGCTGAAAGCTCTGTCACTGATTGGTAAGGGAATGGGGGTCAGGGGGAGAACCTATAGTTTGTTATTGATAAGGAATGATGTAGTGGTGGTGTTAAGCCATAACGGTCAAGAAAAGTTAACTACATCACTCATCCCAAAATGCTGGAAAGTCTCAGCAAGTCTGGCAGCATCTGTAAGGAGAGAAAAGAGCTGACGATTTGAGTCCACATAAGACCATAAGACGTAGGAGCAGAATTAGGCCACTCGGCCCATCGAGTCTGCTCCGCCATTCAATCATGGCCGATATTTTTTCTCATCCCCATTCTCCCATAACTCCTTTTCCCCATAACTCCTGATCTCCTTATTAATCAAGAACCTATCTATCTCTGTCTTAAAGACACTCAATGACCTGGCCTCCACAGCCTTCTGCAGCAAAGAGTTCCATAGATTCACCACACTCTGGCTGAAGAAATTCCCCCTCATCTCTGTTTTAAAGGATCGTCCCTTTAGCCTGAGGTTGTGCCCCCGGTTCTAGTTTGCCCTACTAGTGGAAACATCCATTCAATGTCCATAACAGGGCAGCATGGTAGCACAGTGGTTAGCACTGCTGCTTCACAGTGCTAGGGACCTCGGTTCGATTCCTGGTTTGGGTCACTGTCTGTGTGGAGTTTGCACATTCTCCCCATGTCTGCGTGGGTTTCCTCCAGGTGTTCCAGTTTCCTCCCACATTCTGAAAGATGTGCTGGTTAGGTGAATTGACCTGAATAGGTGATGGACTGTGGCGACTAGAGGAATTTCACAGTAACTTCATTGCGATGTTAATGTAAGCCTTACTTTTGACTAATAAATAAAAACTTTAACTCTATCCACTCTAAATCACTCCATTCTATTTGTCTTTGACAAAGGGTCATCTGGACTAGAAATATCAGCTCTTTTCTCTCCTTACAAATGCTGCCAGACCTGCTGAGATTTTCCAGCATTTTCTGTTCTGGTTTCAGATTCCAGCATCCGCAGCGACTTGCTTTTATCCAGTGCTTGCATCACTCATTCCTTTAATTAAGAGGCTCGGGGGTAATATGAGGTTATGGTGATGGTTTAAGATGGAGCATATCAGATTGGCTGTCCATTATGTCACTCTCTCGATTATCCTTTTTACTGAAGTCAGTGGAAATGACAATTAGGTTAGGTGTACAACTGTCAGCCACTCCAGAATTGCCCATTTTATACAGTGGCCAAAAGATTAAATGACTCCCATCTCTGTCTTGCAGGTGTGATCTCAGACAATTGCATTCATTGTTGGATTACATTTGATTCATACGAACTTACCTTGGTAGTATCAATGTATGTTTCACTGGAATTGTCAAACCAATATAACTCATGTCACAACATGGTCCATCTGATATGGAAAGGCATCATTGAAACAATTCTAATAAGTGGAATTAGTGAACGGGGCAATGTGATTTATCAAAGGTTGCAATAGATATGTCTATATTTGTACACTGTACCATATGCAGCCCCTGCAATTCTCTTCACTGCTTTATGTCCTATGTGATTTTCCCCTGTGGAGCAGTATCCAGATGGGATGTGTCGTGTGGCATATGGAGACAGTAGGAGCCTGGGTTTGCTTGTGTTTGTACCAGGGAAGATAAATCTCAGTGCCTGCTATTGTAACATACGCACTGAATTCTGTTCACTAGCCTCTTACTACAAGTCTGACGTTTTTTTTTCCCCTAAATGATTGCAGCTGACAAGACAGTCAACACTTTTCAACATTAAATGGTAAATGTTGCAGTGGTGACGCACCAGAGTTTCATTTAAAATTCTTTCTTTTAGATCCGGTATAAATTTGTGATTTAGCTAAAGCAACATCAAGGAAAAAAAGTGAAAAGTGTACACCTTTTATATATAAAGAGATGAGGAGGAGAATGAGTCGAATAGATAACTCTTTCAGAGATCTAGAACAATTACGGTGGGCTGAATGGTCTCCCTATATGCTGTATTTTAAAAGAAAATTTTGGAAGTTATTCACATTCTCAGAAATGATTTAAAATGTTCCTTGCTTTGGTCTGTTTTCTATTTTCTTCCCAAAAATAAATGCTGCCAGACCCGTTAGCATCCAAGTTCACATTTCCCACTCGTGAAAGGGTGGAGAATGAGAAGGCCCAGATTTTAAGGTAATTGGCAAAAGAAGCAAAAGCGTGCAAGGAGAAAATATTTTTCACTCAAGCGAGTGGTTAAGGTCTGGAATGCAATGCCCGAGAGTGTGGGAGCTGATGTAATCGAAGCTTTCAAAAGACTGTTATCTAAAAAGTAAGAACGTGAGGGTTCTGGGGAAAAAGGCGGTGAATGGCACTAGGTGAGTTGCTCTTTCAGAGAGCTGGTTCAGACAAGATGGGCTGAATGGCCTCAAGCAGTGAGACAATTCAGCAATTCAGTGTAGAGTCTTACATAGACATACATAGAATCTTAAAGTGCAGAGGGAGGCCATTCAGCCCATCGAGTCTGCACCCACACAATCCCACCCAGACCCTATCCCCATAACCCCATTCATTTACCTCTGACACTAAGGGGCAATTTAGCATGGCCAATCCACCTAACCCGCACATCTTTGGGAGGAAACCGGAGCACCCGGAGGAAACCCACGCAGACATGGGGAGAACGTGCAAACTCCACACAGACAGTGACCCAAGCCGGGAATTGAACCCGGTCTCTGGCGCTGTGAGGCAGCAGTGCTAAACCACTGTGCCACCATGCCCCCCCCCTTTGTTTTCACAAAAGGCCTACACCTGAATCAGCAATATATATGGACACAGACATTACTGTAGCCCCAAGAATGCCAGCAACAGGAGCTGTGGGCAGCACAGTGGCTAGCACTGCTGCCTCGCCTTGCCAGGGACCCGGGTTCAAACCAACCCTTGGGTGACTGTCGGTTTGGAGTTTACATGTTTTCCCCGTGTCTGTGTGGGTTTCCTCTGGGTGCTCCAGTTTCCTCCCGCAGTCCAAAGATATGCAGGTTAAGTGGATTAGCCATGCTCTTCAGAGAGTCAGTGCAGACTTGATGGGCTCAAAGGCCTGCTTTTACACTGTAGGGATTCTATGATTTGATTTGATTTATTATTGTCACGTATTGGGATAAAGTGAAAAGTATTGTTTTTTGCACGCTATACAGACAAAGCATACCATTCATAGAGAAGGAAACAAGAGAGTGCAGAATGTAATGTTACAGTCATAGCTAGGGTGCAGAGAAAGATCAACTTAATGCGAGATAGGTCCATTCAAAAATCTGATGGGAGCAGGGAAGAAGCTGTTCTTGAGTCGGTTGGTACGTGACCTCAGACTTTTGTATCTTTTTCCCGACGGAAGAAGGTGGAAGAGAGAATGTCCGGGGTGCGTGGGGTCCTTGATTATGCTGGCTGCTTTTCCGAGGTAGCGGGAAGTGTAGACAGTGTCGATGGATGGGAAGCTGGTTTCAAGACTTACTATAATTCCAATGTGTTGCACTGCCAACTACAGGCAATAGTAACACTACAGACAGCATCCACTATAAGTACCTCACAGACACGCATAACTCACCACTAGTCGGAGCCTGAATCTTGTCTATGTGATTTGCAATGCGTTTCATAATCACAGATTGTGAAACTCATTTTAGCATGCCTAATCTGTTCCTGAAAACAGCATGCTAAAGGAAACAGCGCTGAACGAAAACAATTTTGCCGTAAGGAAATACGTAAAGATATTGGTTCATGCTACGTGAACACTTCCTCCTTGTCCATTGCACCTACACCACGCACAACTACCTGAAAAAACCTAAAAGTGAAGATTGCATCTATAAAGCAGAGTGCAGGTCTGGACTCTTCCACCCCAACCAAAAATAAAGCTCAGAGCCGCGTTAAAAAATAAAGTGAAATTAAAATAACCTATGCATTCGGAGCTGCCTCCCACCCCAGTGCAATGCAGCATCCTTGTCTCTCCCAGACTAGCCGCTCTGAATGAAAGCAGCAGGGTTACATTGGCAGTGCCCTGCGCTGCTGTGGATAAAATTTGATTTGATTTATTATTGTCACATGTATTAGTGTGCAGTGAAAAGTATTGTTTGTTTATTGCGCGCTATACAGACAAAGCATACTGTTCATAGAGAAGGACACGAGAGAGTGCAGAATGTAGTGTTACAGTCATAGCTAGGGTGTAGAGAAAGATCAACTTAATGCAAGGTAGGTCCATTCAAAGGTCTGATGGCAGCAGGGAAGAAGCTGTTCTTGAGTCGATTGGTACGTGACCTCAGACTTTTGTACCTTTTCCCCGACGGAAGAAGGTGGAAGAGAGAATGCCCGGGGCGCATAGGGTACTTAATTATGCTGGCTGCTTTGCCGAGGCAGCGGGAAGTGTAGGCAGAGTCAGTGGATGGGAGGCTGGTTTGCGTGATGGACTGGGCTGCGTTCACGATCTTTTGTAGTTCCTTGCAGTTTTGGGCAGAGCAGGGGCCATACCAAGCTGTGATACAACCAGAAAGAATGCTTTCTATGGTGCATCTGTAAAATCTGGAAACAACTCCAGTTTCCATTTTAAGAGGGAGGGATAAAAACAAATAAGCAATTTCATTTTCAGCTAATCTCTTTCATTGCAAATTAAGAGACTGCAAGGCTCAATATCGCCAATGCATTGTAATTTACTCGTGAAAGATGCAAAAGGAATTCTGTAAACTGGATTAACTTTGAAACTGAAACCAAATTTGGCATAACTCATCAAGGCTAAATCGAAAATTGAGATTGTGAAAGGCAGTGCCATTCAGAAAAATTCCCTATTTTTATGTGTTATTAGAAATGTGGGCGGCACGGTAGCACAGTGGTTAGCACTGCTGCTTCACAGCTCCAGGGTCCCGGGTTCGATTCCCGGCTCGGGTCACTGTCTGTGTGGAGTTTGCACATTCTCCTCGTGTCTGCGTGGGTTTCCTCCGGGTGCTCTGGTTTCCTCCCACAGTCCAAAGATGTGCGGGTTAGGTTGATTGGCCAGGTTAAAAAAAAATTGCCCCTTAGAGTCCTGGGATGCGTAGGTTAGAGGGATTAGCGGGTAAAATATGGGGGGGTAGGGCCTGGGTGGGATTGTGGTCGGTGCAGACTCGATGGGCCAAATGGCCTCCTTCTGCACTGTGGGGTTTCTATGATTTCTATGAGAAAGGGTTCTAGATGTATTCCAGATATTTCATAAACCAGAATGTAGTACCATTCTACACCTACTAGTGGTGCTGTTCTACACCACTGCTATGTTTCAGTAATGATGTGGAGATGCCGGCATTGGACTGGGGTGGGCACATAGTAAGAGGTCTCACAACCCCAGGTTAAAGTCACGAGCTTTCGGAGCGCTGCTCCTTCATCAGGTGAGTGGACCTCACTCACAGTACTCCAAAAGCTCACGATTCCAAATAAACTTGCTGGACTTTAACCTGGTGTTGTGAGACTTCTTACATGTTCCAGTTACAATGGTGTTAGATTAAAAGCAATATTCTAGACGCCCTACAGTCTGAAAGTTTACCATGTGACCTAAATTTATTATTTTAGTGTCACAAGTAGGCTTACATTAACACTGCAATGAAGTTACTGTGAAAATCCCCTCGTCACCACACTCCGGCGCCTGTTCGGGTAACATTGAGGGAGAATTTAGCACGGCCAATGCACCCTAACCAGCACGTCTTTCGGACTGTGGGAAGAAACTGGAGCACCCGGAGGAAACCCACGCAGACACGAGGAGAATGTGCAAACTATGCACAGACAGTGATCTAAGGCCAGGAATACGAACCCAGGTGCCTGGCGCTGAGCCACCCTGCTGCCCCAATATGTAAATTGTTATGAATAGATCATGATAACTGACTGCGATAAGGCAGGTATTGAATCCTGCTATTGTTACTCGAACAGGAGGGACATTGAACAATTGAAAGGAAATAACTGGGGAGTGGAGAGGGAGGTCGTGCCTGGGTAATCAGTCAGCATAGGCATTTGATGGCACCTCTGACCTGCGACCTCTACCAAGTAGAACGACAAGGGCAACGGATGCCTGGGAACACCACCACCCACAAACCACACACCATCCTGACTTGGAAATATATCGACGTTCCTTCACTGTAGCTGGAACTCCCTCCATAATAGCACTATATGATGGGGGGAGGAGTCGGTTAGCTCAGTTGGCTGGACTGCTGGTTCGTAATGCAGAGTGATGCCAACAGCAGGGGTTCAATTCCTGCACTGGCTGAGGTTATTCATGAAGGCCCCGCCTTCTCAACCTTGCCCCTCGCCTGAGGTGTGGTGATCCTCAGGTTAAATCACCACCGGTCAGAGTAATGTAGCCCTAATGCAGCCTATGGTCACCTGGGACTATGGCAACTTTACCTTTAGCGCTATAAGTTTTAAAAAATTTATTTATTGCAGTCACAAGTGGGCTTACGTTAACACTGCAGTGAAGTTGCTGTGAAAATCCCCTTGTCACCATACTCAGGCACCTGTTCGGATGTGTGGGTTAGATAGATTGGCTGTGCTAAATTGCCCGTTAGTGTCCCAAGGGGGGATTAACAGGGTAAATATGTATATATACGAGGATAGGCCCTGGATAGGATAAAACAAAAGTGGGTCGGTACAGACTCAATGGGCCGAAACCCCTCCTGCACTGTAGGAATTCTATGATCCTGAACAGTCTCGACAAGGTGGATGTGAAAAGGATGTTTCCTCTTCTGGGTGAGTCCAGAACTAAGGGGCTCTTTTTGAAGTCAGAGATGAGAATTTCTTTTCTCAGAGATTGCAACTTTGGAACTCTCTGTCTGAGGGAGAATTCAGCATGGCCAGTGCATATAATCAGCACGTCTTTTGGACTGTGGGAGGAAACCGGAGCACCCGGGGGAAACCCACGCAGACACGGGGAGAACATGCAGACTCCACACAGACAGTGACCCAAGCTGGGAATCGAACCGGATTCCTTGGGCTGTGAGGCAGCACTGTTAACCACTGTGCCACCATGTCAAGCTGCAACAGTATAAGTAGGTGGCACACCAGTTTCTCAAGGGCAATTAAACATGAGCAATAAATGCTGCCTTAGCCAATGGCACCCACATCCCATGAACGCATTTTTTAGAAAATTGGCATTTGGTGACTGGCCATAGGGGGCATTGGTAATGGCCCAGGAACTCCCTACGACTGTGTACTAAACCTTTGCCTGCAGAGGTGGCAGGTTTCAGGGATTAGATTCTGTAATATTTCTCAAGATTTTGGGCATGGTGGCACAGTGGTTAGCACTGCTGCCTCACAGTGCTAGGGACCCGGGTTTGATTCCCGGCTTGGGGCACTATCTGTGTGGAGCCTGCACGTTCCCCCTGTGTCTGCGTGGGTTTCCTCCGGGTGATCCGGTTTCCTCCCACAGTCCAAATATGTGTAGATTAGCTGCATTGGCCGTGCTAAATTCTCCCTCAGTGTAACTGAACAAGCGCCGGAGTGTGGCGACTAGGGGATTTTCACAGTAACTTCATTGCAGTGTGAATGTAACCCTACTTGTGACTAATAAATGAACTTTACTTTTACGTTACTTTACATTTTTTACTGTCAGGTATCAGTCTAATCTAGATTGAGACAGAGTTTTATGGGCCTCACTCCAAAGACTTGTGCAAATAATTCAGACCAACATTTTCAGTACTAGACCAATGGAGCCTAGCTTTGGCAGTTTTGGTACCATCTTTTGGATGAACCTTTAAAGAGCCCGTTTTCCATCTAAGACATACCTAAAAGATCCCATGGCACACCAGAGAGAAGCAGGGGAGTTCGCTATGGTGTCCTGGCCAGTATTCACTCATTAACCACTATCACAACAAACACATATCTCACGGTTGTTATCTCATTAGTTGATCTTGCTGTGCACAAATTGCTTGCCACATTTTCCTACATTACACCAGTGACTGCTGTTCAAAGATAGTTTAATTGGCCGTAAAACACCACATGCATGAGTTACTGCCCGTAAATGAAGCTTTGCGTATTGTTTTTGTTTAAAATTTATATGGCCTAAATTAGTGATTGTTTATTCCAAAATTGGCCAACGAGTCACCATTAAAGCCAAATTCCATTGGTGAAAGGTGGTACTACTTAAACAGAATTTGGGCTTGTTTCCACTGGAGTTCAGAAGAGTCAGAGATGACTTGATTGAAGTACGGTACGGTGGCACAGTGGTTAGCACAGCTGCGGACCTGGGTTCGATTCTCAGCTTGGGTGACTGTCTGTGTGGAGTTTGCACGTTCTCCCCGTGTCTGCGTGGGTTTCCTCTGGGTGCTCCGGTTTTTTCCCACAGTCCAAAGATGTACAGGTTAGGTGGATTGACCATGCTAAATTGCCCCTTAGTATCTCAAAATGTATAGGTTAAGGGGATTAATGGGGTAAATATGTATATACACGAGGATAGGGCCTGGCTAGGATAAAACAAAGGTGGGTCAGTGTAGACCCGATGGGCCGAAAAGCCTCCTTCTGCACTGTAGGGATTCTATGATCCTGAACAGTCTCGACAAGGTGGATGTGAAAGGAATGTTTGCTCTTGTGGGTGAGTCCAGAACTAAGGGGCTCTGGTTTAAGGGGCTTTTTAGGACAGAGATGAGAATTCCCTTTCTTAGAGATTGCAACTATGGAACTCTCTGCCTCAGAAGGTGATGTAGGCAAGATGGCTGAATATTTTTAAGGACGAGGTAGATTCTTGTTCGGCAAGGGAATCAGAGTAGACAGGAATGGGGAATTTGAAACACAGATCAGTCATGTTTGTACATTATACCCGTGTCTGCATGGGTTTCCTCCGGGTGCTCCGGTTTGCTCCCACATTTGAAAGATGTGCAGGTTAGGTGGATTGGCCATGCTAAATTGACCCGAGTGTCAAAGGCATTAGCAGGGTAAATATGTGGGGTTATGGGAATAGTGCCTGGGTGGGTTTGTGGGCAGTGTAGATTCAATGGGCTGAATGGCCTCCTTCTGCACTGTAGGGATTCTATAATTTTATGGCTGAGTTGGGCCAAAGGGCCTGATTCTGTGCTGTTATCTCTATGACTCTATGGGCGGAATTTTCCCATCCCGCCCACCATGGGAATCATAGCACGCAGGACACGGATCATGCAAAGGTCCGTTGACCTCGGGCGGAATTTTCCAACCTCGGGACAAGCATGGCTGGAAAATCCCACCCTATGACTCCAGGAACTGTGCTTTGGTGGCTGCTGATTGGATAACCAGAGAGCGCAGACTTAAATAAGTGGTCAAAATTGAAAATCAGAATCCAGGCTCACAAATGAAGAATAGTCACTTGGACGTGTACCAGAGGGCTGCTGATGCCAATCGAGTCAAACCCTAGCAAGAGTTGGGGACTATACGATGGCACAGTGGTTAGCATTGCTGCCTCACAGCACCAGGGACCCGGGGTTCAATTCGCGGCTTGGGTCATTGTCTGTGCAGAGTTTTCACATTCTCCCCGTGTCTGTGTGGGTTTCCTCCGGGTGCTCCAGTTTACTCCCACAGTCCAAAGATGTGCCAGTTAGGTGGACTGGCCATGCTAAGTTGCCCTTTAGTGTCCAAAGATGTGCAGGTTAGGTGGATTGACTATGCTAAGTGGCCCCTTATTGTCCAAAGATGTGCAGGTTAGATGGATTGGCCATGCTAAATTGCCCCTTAGTGTCCAAAGATATGTGGGTTAGGTGGATTGGCCATGCTAAATTGCCCCTTAGCGTCCAAAGATCTGTGGGTTAGGTGGATTGGCCATGCTAAATTGCCCCCTGTGTCTGGGGGACTAGCAGGGTAAATACATGGGGTTACAGGAATAGGGCCTGGGTGGGATTGTGGCCGGTGCAGGCTCGATGGGCTGAATGGCCTCTTTCTGCACTCTAGGGATTCTATGATTCTACTTTAAGGCATGAAAGGGGAAATCTGTCATTAAACATGTGGCTGATTTGCAACTCAACTCTCGGCCCGTAATGAAGATGAGTTGACAAGAATATTTAGAATAGAAGTCATGCACATTTTAACACGAGACAAATGCCCACTCATCACGAACTTTTCTCACCCACTGCATCTAATCCTGTGTAATCCATTGTGTGGTGTTTTATCCAGTTTCAGCTCCAGTCTGTCAGGCCACTTTAATCCGTTTGTTGGCTCAATATAAAAATACCCTGCACCTGTTTGAAATGTCCATGATCCCACTCACTGGCCAAAAATAAAATCTTATTGTGTTCACCAAGAGGCAGACTTGACTCCTTTTAAAGCTGAAGCCTCAAAGGGAACTATTTCTATCGGACTGCGGGTGTCATCACATTCAGTTGGTGACACAGTAAGAAGCTCCCTTCAGTTGCCAATTGGATAAATGCAGCAACAAGTGCAGCCATCGGGCCCAGGCAGTGGACAGTCGATGGAGTCATCCAACCCGGCTATCCGCCCCTCTTCAGCAGCCACATTCGTGGCCGGGTGTCCTTGGAGAGGGAGCATGAAGTGTCCACGGATACAATCGAGGCATTCCTTGCTCTGTTGGCATTGCACGGCCTTTATTTACCCCTTTAATCACATTTTCTCTTGATGTTTTATGTTCCTCTTGAGATACTTTTCATTTTAATGCAGGTAGCACTGCTGCCTCTCAGTGTCAGGGACCTGGGTTCGATTCCCGGCTTGGGTCACTGTCTGTGCGGAGTCTGCACGTTCTCCCTGTGGGTCTGTGTGGGTTTCCTCCGGGTGCTCCGGTTTCCTCCCACAGTCCGAAAGACGTGCTGGTTAGGTGAATTGGCCGCGCTAAATTCTCCCTCAGTGTGCCCGAACAGGCGCCGGAGTGTGGCAACTCAGGGATTTTCACAGTAACTTCATTGCAGTGTCAATGTAAGCCGACTTGTGACACTAATAAATAAACTTTTGATTTGTCCTTCAATTTGTTAATTTAGTTTTACTAATTTTCCCCAAAATGGGATTAAGCCATGAAGATTTGATTGTCCCAGGTTTGATCCTTGCTCTGCGCTGAGTTTAGTTGGGGCTGCAATTGGCCTCAATGCCGCTGGGTTAGGGAAAGAAAAAATCATCACTACTAAGCCTACATCATTTGATTGCCATTGTCCAGCCTATATCACTTTCTACCAGTGCCCACTTGACATCAATCATAGAATCCCTACAGTGCAGAAAGAGGCCATTCAGCCTATCGAGTCTGCACCAACCAGAATCCTACCCTGGCCTATCCCCATAACCCCATGCATTTACCCTAGCTAGTCCCCCTGACACTAAGGGGCAATTTATCATGGCCAATCCACCTAACCCGCACATCTTTGGACACTAAGAGGCAATTTAGCATGGCCAATCCACCTAACCTACACATCTTTGGACTGTGGGAGGAAACCCGAACACCCGGAGGAAATCCACACAGATACAGGGAGAGTGTGCAAACTCCACACAGACAGTGAGCCAAGCCGGGAATTGATCCCAGGTTCCTGGCACTGTGAGGCAGCAGTGCTAAGCACTGTGCCACCCCAATGTCAGTCTATTGACATTGTCCAGACTGGGGCAGCACGGAGGCTCAGAGGTTAGCACTGCTGCCTCACAGCTCCAGTGACCTGCGTTCAATTCTGGCTTTGAGTGACTGTCTCTGTGAACTTTGCACATTCTCCCCGTGTCTGCGTTTAAAGTTTATTTATTAGTGCCACAAGTAGGCTTATATTAACACCGCAATGAAGTTCTGTGAAAATCCCCTTGTCGCCACATCCCGGTGCCTGTTCGGGTACACTGAGGGAGAATTTAGCATGGTCAACGTACCTAAACAGCACGTCTTTCAGACTGTGCGAGGAAACCGGAGCATCCGGAGGAAGCCCACGCAGACACAGAGAGAATGTGCAAACTCCACACAGACAGTGACCCAAGCTGGGAATCGAACCCGAGTCCCTGGCGCTGTGAGGTAGCAATGTGCTCCCATGCTGCCCTGGTTCCTTTGGGCGCTCCAGTTTCCTGCCACAGTCCAAAGATGTGTAGGTTAGGTAGATTGGCCACGCTAAAATTACCCTTTAGTTTCCCAAGATGGGTAGATTAGATGGATAAAATTCCACCCTATGAATGACCCTACTCCGGCCATAGAAATAGGAGCCGGGGTAGGCCATTCAGCCCTTCGAGCCTGCTCCACCACTCAATGAGATCATGGCTGATCCCCTACCTCAATGCCATGCTTCAGCGCTCTCCCCATACCCCTTCACATCCTCAGAATCTAGAAACCTATCTATTTCCTTCTTATATATATATATATATTCAGTGATTTGGCCTCTCTGTGGTGAAGAATTTCACAGGTTCACCTACCTCTGAGTGAAGACATTTCTCTAAATGGTCTACCTTGCATCGTGAGACTGTGACCCTTTGTTCTAGACCCTCCAGCCAGTGGAAACAACACCCCCGCATCCAGTCTGTCCAGCCCTGTCTGAATTTTATATGTTTCAATGTGATCCCCTCTCACTCCTCTAGAGTCCAGTGGATACAGGCCCCAGTTGACACAATCTCTCCCCCTGCCATCCCCAGAATCAGTCTGGGTGAACATTCGCTGCACCCTCTCTGTGCACAGTGGTTAGCACTGCTGCTTCACAGCTCCAGGGACCTGGGTTCGATTCCCGGCTTGGGTCACTGTCTGTGTGGTGTTTGCAAATTCTCCTTGTGTCTGAGTGGGTTTCCTCTGGGTGCTCCGGTTTCCTACCACAGTCCAAAGATGCGCAGGTTAGGTTGATTGGCCATGCTAAAATTGCCCCTTAGTGTCCTGAGATGTGTAGGTTAGAGGGATTAGTGGGTAAATGTGTAGGGATATGGGGGTAGGGCCTGGGTGGGATTGTGGTTGGTGCAGACTCGGTGGGCCTGATGGCCTCTTTCTGCACTGTAGGGTTTCTATGATTTCGAGAAGTATATCCTCTCTTAGAGAAGGAGATCAAAACTGCACACAATACTCCAGGTGTGGTCTCACCAAGGCCTTGTACAGTTGCAGGAAGGGATCCTTGCTCCTGTACTCAAGTCCTCTTGCAATGAAGGCCAGTATACCATTTGCCTCCATAACTGCTTGCCGTACCTGCATGTTTGCTTTCAGTGACTAGTGTACGAGGGCACTTGGGTCCCTTTGTATGTCAATATTTCCCAATCTAGCGCCATTTAAATAATACTCTGCCATCATGTTTCTCCATCGCAAGTGGATAACCTCACCTTTATCCACGTTATGCTACATCTGCCACGTATTTGCCCACTCACTCACCTTGAAACCTCTTAACATCCTCCTTACCACTCACATTCCCACCCTTTTGTGTCATCAGGAAACCTGGAAATATGACTTTTCACTGAATCATAGAATCCCTACTCGCAGAAGAAGCCACTCGGCCCACTGAGTCTGCAGCAACACTCTAATCTTACCCAGGCCCTCTCCCCCGCCCTATTCCCGTTATCCCCACACATTTCCCATGGCTAATCCATCGATCCGACACATCTTGGGACACGAAGGGGCAATTTACAAAGAACAAAGAACAGGCCCTTCGGCCCTCCAAGCCTACACCGACCATGCTGTCTAACTGAACTAAACCCCCCCCCCCCATGCTTCCAGGGACCATATCCCTCTATTCCCATCCTATTCATGCATTTGTCAAGATGCCCCTTAAAAGCCACTTTTGTATCTGCTTCCACTCCCTCCCCTGGCAGCGAGGGCACTACCACCATCTGTGCAAAAAATTCACCTCGTACATCTCCTTTAAACCGTGCCACTCGCACCTTAAACCTATGCCCCCTAGTAATTGACTCTTCCACCCTGGGAAAAAGCTTCTGATATCCACTCTGTCCATGCCCCTCATAATACTCGGACCGTATCCCTCTATTCCCTCCCTATTCATGGACCCATCCAGATGTCTCTTGAATGTTGCTAATGTGCCTACTTCCACCACCTCCTCTGTCAGTGCGTTCCGGGCACCCCACACTCTCTGCATGAAAAACTTCCCCCG